>NW_022262469.1:210461-457961 GCF_002021735.2 Oncorhynchus kisutch
CCTGCTCGCTCGCTCTCTCCTTGCTCCCTCTCTCCCTCTCCCTGCTCCCTCCCTCTCTCCCTCTCCCTGCCCCTCCCTCTCTCTTTCTCCCTGCTCCCTTCCTCTCTCCTTCTCCATGCTCCCTTCCTCTCTCCCTCTCCCTGCGCCCTCCCTCTCTCCTGCTCCCTCCCTCTCTTCCTGCTCTCTCTCTGCTCCCTCCCTCTCTCCCTCCCTCTCTCCCTCCCTCTCTCCATGCTCCCTCCCTCTCTCCCTGCTCCCTCTCCCTCCCTATCTCCCCCCTCTCTCCCTGCCTCTCTCTCCATGCTCCCTCCCTCTCTCCCTGCTCCCTCCCTCTCTCTTGCTCCCTGCTCCCTCCCTTTCTTTTTCCTCCCTGCTCGCTCCCTCTCCCCTTGCTCCCTCCTTCTCTCCCCTCTCCCTGCTCCCTCCCCTCTCTCCTCTCCTCCCTGCTCCCTCCCTCTCTCTTGCTCCCTGCTCCCCCCTCTCTCTTCTCCCTGCTCGCTCCCTCTCTCTTTCTCCCTGCTCGCTCCCTCTCTCCTTGCTCCCTCTCTCCCTCTCCCTGCTCCCTCCCTCTCTTTCTCCCTGCTCGCTCCCTCTCCCTGTTCTCTCCCTGCTCTCTCCTTCTCCATGCTCCCTCCCTCTCGCTTGCTCCCTGCTCCCTCCTTCTCTCTTTCTCCCTGCTCGTTCCCTCTCTCCCTGCTCGCTCCCTCTCTCCCTGCTCGCCCCTCTCTCCCTGCTCGCTCCCTCTCTCCCTGCTCGCTCCATCTCTTCCCTCTCCCTCTCTCTTCATACTCCCTCCCTCTCTCTTTCTCCCTGCTCGCTCCCTCTCTCCCTCTCCCTCTCTCTTCCTGCTCTCTCTCTCTCTCTCCCTCTCTTCCTGCTCCCTCCTTCTCTCCCTGCTCTCTCTCTCTCTGCTCCCTCCCTCTCTCCCTGCTCCCTCTCCCTCCCTCTCTCCCTGCCTCTCTCCCTCCCTCTCTCCCTCTCCCTGCTCGCTCCCTCTCTCTTTCTCCCTGCTTGCTCCCTCTCCCTGCTCCCTCCCTCTCTCTTGCTCCCTGCTCCCTCCCTTTCTTTTTCTCCCTGCTCACTCCCTCTCTCCTTGCTCCCTCCTTCTCTCCCTCTCCCTGCTCCCTCCCTCTCTCTTGCTCCCTGCTCCCTCCTCTCTCTTTCTCCCTGCTCGCTCCCTCTCTCTTTCTCCCTGCTCCCTCCCTCTCTCTTTCTCCCTGCTCGCTCGCTCTCTCCTTGCTCCCTCTCTCCCTCTCCCTGCTCCCTCCCTCTCTCCCTCTCCCTGCCCCCCTCCCTCTCTCTTTCTCCCTGCTCCCTCCCTCTCTCCTTCTCCATGCTCCCTTCCTCTCTCCCTCTCCCTGCTCCCTCCCTCTCTCCTGCTCCCTCCCTCTCTCCCTGCTCTCTCTCTGCTCCCTCCCTCTCTCCCTCCCTCTCTCCTTCCCTCTCTCCATGCTCCCTCCCTCTCTCCCTGCTCCCTCTCCCTCCCTATCTCCCCCCTCTCTCCCTGCCTCTCTCTCCATGCTCCCTCCCTCTCTCCCTGCTCCCTCCCTCTCTCTTGCTCCCTGCTCCCTCCCTTTCTTTTTCTCCCTGCTCGCTCCCTCTCCCCTTGCTCCCTCCTTCTCTCCCTCTCCCTGCTCCCTCCCTCTCTCTTGCTCCCTGCTCCCTCCTCTCTCTTTCTCCCTGCTCGCTCCCTCTCTCTTTCTCCCTGCTCCCTCCCTCTCTCTTTCTCCCTGCTCGCTCGCTCTCTCCTTGCTCCCTCTCTCCCTCTCCCTGCTCCCTCCCTCCCTCTCTCCCTCTCCCTGCCCCCTCCCTCTCTCTTTCTCCCTGCTCCCTCCCTCTCTCCTTCTCCATGCTCCCTCCCTCTCTCCCTCTCCCTGCTCCCTCCCTCTCTCCTGCTCCCTCCCTCTCTCCCTGCTCTCTCTCTGCTCCCTCCCTCTCTCCCTCCCTCTCTCCCTCCCTCTCTCCATGCTCCCTCCCTCTCTCCCTGCTCCCTACTCTCCCTCTCTCTCCCCCTGCCTCTCTCTGTCTCCCTCTCTTCCTGCTCCCTCCCTCTGTCTCCCTCTCTTCCTGCTCCCTCCCTCTCTCCCTGCTCTCTCTCTCTCTCTGCTCCCTCCCTCTCTCCCTGCTCCCTCTCCCCCCTCTCTCTCCCTTTTGCTCTCTTTCCCTTCCTCACTCTCTCTCTCTCTAGGTGTTTTATGAATAATTCTCTCACTCTAATACAGTTGGAGGTTTTTCCCTTCATACAAGAACTTTCTAGAAGTTTCTATAAATTAATAAGAGTGTGTTTTTCTTTGAAGCTGGCGTATTGATCTAGCAGGTGAGTTGGCCGGCCGGATCACGACTTCAAACAGAATCCAATGTTCCTATGGACAGAACTAAACAATACCTACATTATATTGCCCTACCACGCACTGAAACTGTGTGTGTGTGTATGTGTGCAGGTGTTAAAGTTCGCCTGGAGGGGGCTAGTTTGGAGAGTACAGAAATACAGAAGCATGTCTGTTCTACCAAATATTTTCCCAAATAAATATTTTCCCAAATAAATATATTCCCAAATGAATACGTTCCCAAATAAATATGTTCTCACATAAATATATTCCCAAATAAATGTATTCCCAAATAAATATTTTCCCCAAAAAATATATTCCCAAATAAACGTATTCAAACATATAATTTTTCTCTGTTATGCTGTGTTGTTATGCTGTGTTGTTATGCTGTGTTGTTATGCTGTGTTGTTATGCTGTGTTGTTATGCTGTGTTGTTATGATGTGTTGTTATGCTGTGTTGTTATGCTGTGTTGTTATGATGTGTTGTTATGCTGTGTTGTTATGCTGTGTTGTTATGCTGTGTTGTTATGCTGTGTTGTTATGATGTGTTGTTATGCTGTGTTGTTATGCTGTGTTGTTATGCTGTGTTGTTATGCTGTGTTGTTATGATGTGTTGTTATGCTGTGTTGTTATGATGTGTTGTTATGCTGTGTTGTTATGCTGTGTTGTTATGCTGTGTTGTTATGATGTGTTGTTATGCTGTGTTGTTATGCTGTGTTGTTATGATGTGTTGTTATGCTGTGTTGTTATGCTGTGTTGTTATGATGTGTTGTTATGCTGTGTTGTTATGCTGTGTTGTTATGCTGTGTTGTTCTCCTGTGTTATGATGTGTTGTTATGCTGTGTTATGCTGTGTTGTTATGCTGTGTTGTTATGCTGTGTTTTTATGCTGTGTTGTTATGCTGTGTTGTTATGCTGTGTTGTTATGCTGTGTTGTTATGCTGTGTTGTTATGCTGTGTTGTTATGCTGTGTTGTTATGCTGTGTTGTTATGCGGTGTTGTTCTCCTGTGTTATGCTGTGTTGTTATGCTGTGTTGTTATGCTGTGTTGTTATGCTGTGTTGTTATGCTGTGTTGTTATGATGTGTTGTTATAATGTGTTGTTATAATGTGTTGTTATGCTGTGTTGTTCTCCTGTGTTATGATGTGTTTTTATGCTGTGTTGTTATGCTGTGTTGTTATGCTGTGTTGTTATGCTGTGTTGTTATGATGTGTTGTTATGGTGTGTTGTTATGCTGTGTTGTTATGATGTGTTGTTATGATGTGTTGTTATGATGTGTTGTTCTCCTGTGTTATGATGTGTTTTTATGCTGTGTTGTTATGCTGTGTTGTTATGCTGTGTTGTTATGCTGTGTTGTTATGCTGTGTTGTTATGATGTGTTGTTATGGTGTGTTGTTATGCTGTGTTGTTATGCTGTGTTGTTATGATGTGTTGTTATGATGTGTTGTTATGATGTGTTGTTATGATGTGTTGTTCTCCTGTGTTATGATGTGTTTTTATGCTGTGTTGTTATGCTGTGTTGTTATGCTGTGTTGTTATGCTGTGTTGTTATGATGTGTTGTTATAATGTGTTGTTATGATGTGTTGTTATGATGTGTTGTTATGCTGTGATGTTATGATGTGTTGTTCTCCTGTGTTATGATGTGTTTTTATGCTGTGTTGTTATGATGTGTTGTTATAATGTGTTGTTATGATGTGTTGTTATGCTGTGTTGTTCTCCTGTGTTATGATGTGTTTTTATGCTGTGCAGCTAACCGATCGCTGCAGCTGTACATAGTCTATTGGTAAATAGCCCACCCTTTTCACCTACCTCATCCCCATACTGTTTTTATTTATTTACTTTTCTGCTCTTCTGCACACCAATATCTCTACCTGTACATGACCATCTGATCTTTTATCACTCCAGTGTTAATCTGCAAAATTGTAATTATTTGCCTACCTCCTCATGCCTTTTGCACACATTGTATATAGACCCCCCCTTTGTTTTCTACTGTGTTATTGACTTGTTAATTGTTTACTCCATGTGTAACTCTTTGTTGTCTGCTCACACTGCTATGCTTTATCTTGGCCAGGTCGCAGTTGCAAATGAGAACTTGTTCTCAACTAGCCTACCTGGTTAAATAAAGGTGTTCTCAACTAGCCTACCTGGTTAAATAAAGGTGTTCTCAACTAGCCTACCTGGTTAAATAAAGGTGTTCTCAACTAGCCTACCTGGTTAAATAAAGGTGTTCTCAACTAGCCTACCTGGTTAAATAAAGGTGTTCTCAACTAGCCTACCTGGTTAAATAAAGGTGTTCTCAACTAGCCTACCTGGTTAAATAAAGGTGTTCTCAACTAGCCTACCTGGTTAAATAAAGGTGTTCTCAACTAGCCTACCTGGTTAAATAAAGGTGTTCTCAACTAGCCTACCTGGTTAAATAAAGGTGTTCTCAACTAGCCTACCTGGTTAAGTAAGGTGTTCTCAACTAGCCTACCTGGTTAAATAAAGGTGTTCTCAACTAGCCTACCTGGTTAAATAAAGGTGTTCTCAACTAGTCTACCTGGTTAAATAAAGGTGTTCTCAACTAGTCTACCTGGTTAAATAAAGGTGTTCTCAACTAGCCTACCTGGTTAAATAAAGGTGTTCTCAACTAGCCTACCTGGTTAAATAAAGGTGTTCTCAACTAGCCTACCTGGTTAAATAAAGGTGTTCTCAACTAGCCTACCTGGTTAAATAAAGGTGTTCTCAACTAGCCTACCTGGTTAAATAAAGGTGTTCTCAACTAGCCTACCTGGTTAAATAAAGGTGTTCTCAACTAGCCTACCTGGTTAAATAAAGGTGTTCTCAACTAGCCTACCTGGTTAAATAAAGGTGAAATAAAAATAAATAAAAATGCTGTGTTGTTATGCTGTGTTGTTATGCTGTGTTGTTATAATGTGTTGTTATGCTGTGTTGTTATGATGTGTTGTTATAATGTGTTGTTATGATGTGTTGTTGTGCTGTGTTGTTATAATGTGTTGTTATGCTGTGTTGTAATGATGTGTTGTTATAATGTGTTGTTATGATGTGTTGTTATGCTGTGTTGTTCTCCTGTGTTATGTGTGTTTTTATGCTGTGTTGTTATAATGTGTTGTTATGCTGTGTTGTTATGCTGTGTTGTTCTCCTGTGTTATAATGTGTTGTTATGCTGTGTTGTTATGCTGTGTTGTTATAATGTGTTGTTATGATGTGTTGTTATGCTGTGTTGTTCTCCTGTGTTATGATGTGTTTTTATGCTGTGTTGTTATGCTGTGTTGTTATGCTGTGTTGTTATGCTGTGTTGTTATGAAGTGTTTTGTTATAATGTGTTGTTATGATGTGTTGTTATGCTGTGTTGTTATGCTGTGATGTTATGATGTGTTGTTAGCTGTGCTGTTATGATGTGTTGTTATGATGTGTTGTTATGGTGTGTTTTTATGCTGTGTTGTTAAGCTGTGTTTTTATCCTGTGTTATGATGTGTTGTTAGCTGTGTTGTTATGATGTGTTGTTATGATATGTTGTCATGATGTGTTGTTATGCTGTGTTGTTATCCTGTGTTATGCTGTGTTCACTAAACTGGCATGCTTGATTATTGCTGACACTCCGATGTTCAGATGAAGGGAATTAAATGATCAATAATGTGCACATCAGCAGGGCTCACACCATGTAATGATGTTATTAAACTAAACCAGACAATAGATTATCTATTTACCTAGTCATGTTATTAACACAATAGTTGATCTATTTACCTAGTCATGTTATTAACACAATAGTTTATCTATTTACCTAGTCATGTTATTAAACTAAACAAGACAATAGATGATCTATTTAACTAGTCATGTTATTAACACAATAGTTTATCTAATTACCTAGTCAGGTTATTAAACTAAACCAGACAATAGATGATCTATTTACCTAGTCAGGTTATTAAACTAAACCAGACAATAGATGATCTATTTACCTAGTCATGTAATGGTGTTATTAAACTAAACCAGACAATAGTTGATCTATTTACCTAGTCATGTTATTAAACTAAACCAAACAATAGTTGATCTATTTACCTAGTCTTGTTATTAAACTAAACTAGACAATAGATGATCTCTTTACCTAGTCAGGTTATTAAACTAAACCAGACAATGGTTGATCTATTTACCTAGTCATGTTATTAAACTAAACCAGAAAATAGATGATCTATTTACCTAGTCAGGTTATTAAACTAAACCAGACAATAGTTGATGTATTTACCTAGTCTTGTTGTTAACACAATAGTTGATCTATTTACCTAGTCATGTTATTGACACAATAGTTGATCTCTTTACCTAGTCATGTAATGGTGTTATTAAACTAAACCAGATAATAGTTGATCTATTTACCTAGTCAGGCTATTAACACAATAGTTGATCTATTTACCTAGTCATGTTATTAAACTAAACCAGATAATAGTTGATCTATTTACCTAGTCAGGCTATTAACACAATAGTTGATCTATTTACCTAGTCATGTTATTAAACTAAACCAGACAATAGTTGATCTATTTACCTAGTCATGTTATTGACACAATAGTTGATCTATTTACCTAGTCATGTTATTAAACTATACCAGACAATAGATGATCTATTTACCTAGTCATGTAATGGTGTTATTAAACTAAACCAGACAATAGTTGATCTCTTTACCTCGTCATGTTATTAACACAATAATTGATCTCTTTACCTAGTCATGTTATTAAACTAAACCAGACAATAGTTGATCTATTTACCTAGTCATGTTATTAACACAATAGTTAATCTATTTACCTAGTCATGTTATTAAACTAAACCAGACAATAGTTGATCTATTTACCTAGTCATGTTATTAACACAATAGTTTATCTATTTAACTAGTCATGGTATTAAACTAAACCAGACAATAGATTATCTATTTACCTAGTCATGTAATGGTGTTATTAAACTAAACCAGACAATAGTTGATCTATTTACCTGGTCAAGTTATTAACACAATAGTTTATCTATTTAACTAGTCATGGTATTAAACTAAACCAGACAATAGTTGATCTATTTACCTGGTCAAGTTATTAACACAATAGTTTATCTATTTAACTAGTCATGGTATTAAACTAAACCAGACAATAGATGATCTATTTACCTAGTCATGTAATGGTGTTATTAAACTAAACCAGACAATAGATTATCTATTTACCTAGTCATGTTATTAACACAATAGTTGATCTATTTACCTAGTCATGTTATTAACACAATAGTTTATCTATTTACCTAGTCATGTTATTAAACTAAACAAGACAATAGATGATCTATTTAACTAGTCATGTTATTAACACAATAGTTTATCTAATTACCTAGTCAGGTTATTAAACTAAACCAGACAATAGATGATCTATTTACCTAGTCAGGTTATTAAACTAAACCAGACAATAGATGATCTATTTACCTAGTCATGTAATGGTGTTATTAAACTAAACCAGACAATAGTTGATCTATTTACCTAGTCATGTTATTAAACTAAACCAAACAATAGTTGATCTATTTACCTAGTCTTGTTATTAAACTAAACTAGACAATAGATGATCTCTTTACCTAGTCAGGTTATTAAACTAAACCAGACAATGGTTGATCTATTTACCTAGTCATGTTATTAAACTAAACCAGAAAATAGATGATCTATTTACCTAGTCAGGTTATTAAACTAAACCAGACAATAGTTGATGTATTTACCTAGTCTTGTTGTTAACACAATAGTTGATCTATTTACCTAGTCATGTTATTGACACAATAGTTGATCTCTTTACCTAGTCATGTAATGGTGTTATTAAACTAAACCAGATAATAGTTGATCTATTTACCTAGTCAGGCTATTAACACAATAGTTGATCTATTTACCTAGTCATGTTATTAAACTAAACCAGATAATAGTTGATCTATTTACCTAGTCAGGCTATTAACACAATAGTTGATCTATTTACCTAGTCATGTTATTAAACTAAACCAGACAATAGTTGATCTATTTACCTAGTCATGTTATTGACACAATAGTTGATCTATTTACCTAGTCATGTTATTAAACTATACCAGACAATAGATGATCTATTTACCTAGTCATGTAATGGTGTTATTAAACTAAACCAGACAATAGTTGATCTCTTTACCTCGTCATGTTATTAACACAATAATTGATCTCTTTACCTAGTCATGTTATTAAACTAAACCAGACAATAGTTGATCTATTTACCTAGTCATGTTATTAACACAATAGTTAATCTATTTACCTAGTCATGTTATTAAACTAAACCAGACAATAGTTGATCTATTTACCTAGTCATGTTATTAACACAATAGTTTATCTATTTAACTAGTCATGGTATTAAACTAAACCAGACAATAGATTATCTATTTACCTAGTCATGTAATGGTGTTATTAAACTAAACCAGACAATAGTTGATCTATTTACCTGGTCAAGTTATTAACACAATAGTTTATCTATTTAACTAGTCATGGTATTAAACTAAACCAGACAATAGTTGATCTATTTACCTGGTCAAGTTATTAACACAATAGTTTATCTATTTAACTAGTCATGGTATTAAACTAAACCAGACAATAGATGATCTATTTACCTAGTCATGTAATGGTGTTATTAAACTAAACCAGACAATAGTTGATCTATTTACCTAGTCATGTTATTAACACAATAGTTTATCTATTTAACTAGTCATGGTATTAAACTAAACCAGACAATAGATGATCTATTTACCTAGTCATGTAATGGTGTTATTAAACTAAACCAGACAATATTTTATCTATTTACCTGGTCAAGTTATTAACACAATAGTTTATCTATTTACCTAGTCATGTTATTAAACTAAACCAGACAATAGATGATCTATTTACCTAGTCATGTAATGGTGTTATTAAACTAAACCAGACAATAGTTGATCTATTTACCTAGTCATGTTATTAACACAATAGTTGATCTCTTTACCTAGTCATGTTATTAAACTAAACCAGACAATAGTTGATCTATTTACCTAGTCATGTTATTAACACAATAGTTTATCTATTTAACTAGTCATGTTATTAAACTAAACCAGACAATAGATGATCTATTTACCTAGTCATGTAATGGTGTTATTAAACTAAACCAGACAATAGTTGATCTATTTACCTAGTCATGTTATTGACACAATAGTTTATCTCTTTACCTAGTCATGTTATTAAACTAAACCAGACAATAGATGATCTATTTACCTAGTCAGATTATTAAACTAAACCAGACAATAGATGATCTATTTACCTAGTCAGGTAATTAAACAAAACCAGACAATAGATGATCTATTTACCTAGTCATGTTATTGACACAATAGTTGATCTCTTTACCTAGTCATGTAATGGTGTTATTAAACTAAACCAGATAATAGTTGATCTATTTACCTAGTCATGTTATTAACACAATAATTGATCTCTTTACCTAGTCATGTTATTAAACTAAACCAGACAATAGTTGATCTATTTACCTAGTCAGGTAATTAAACAAAACCAGACAATAGATGATCTATTTACCTAGTCATGTTATTGACACAATAGTTGATCTCTTTACCTAGTCATGTAATGGTGTTATTAAACTAAACCAGATAATAGTTGATCTATTTACCTAGTCATGTTATTAACACAATAATTGATCTCTTTACCTAGTCATGTTATTAAACTAAACCAGACAATAGTTGATCTATTTACCTAGTCATGTTATTAACACAATAGTTGATCTATTTACCTAGTCATGTTATTGACACAATAGTTTATCTATTTACCTAGTCATGTTATTAAACTATACCAGACAATAGATGATCTATTTACCTAGTCATGTAATGGTGTTATTAAACTAAACCAGACAATAGTTGATCTCTTTACCTCGTCATGTTATTAACACAATAATTGATCTCTTTACCTAGTCATGTTATTAAACTAAACCAGACAATAGTTGATCTATTTACCTAGTCATGTTATTAACACAATAGTTAATCTATTTACCTAGTCATGTTATTAAACTAAACCAGACAATAGTTGATCTATTTACCTAGTCATGTTATTAACACAATAGTTTATCTATTTAACTAGTCATGGTATTAAACTAAACCAGACAATAGTTGATCTATTTACCTGGTCAAGTTATTAACACAATAGTTTATCTATTTAACTAGTCATGGTATTAAACTAAACCAGACAATAGATGATCTATTTACCTAGTCATGTAATGGTGTTATTAAACTAAACCAGACAATAGTTGATCTATTTACCTAGTCATGTTATTAACACAATAGTTTATCTATTTAACTAGTCATGGTATTAAACTAAACCAGACAATAGATGATCTATTTACCTAGTCATGTAATGGTGTTATTAAACTAAACCAGACAATAGTTTATCTATTTACCTGGTCAAGTTATTAACACAATAGTTTATCTATTTACCTAGTCATGTTATTAAACTAAACCAGACAATAGATGATCTATTTACCTAGTCATGTAATGGTGTTATTAAACTAAACCAGACAATAGATGATCTATTTACCTAGTCAGGTTATTAAACTAAACCAGACAATAGTTGATCTCTTTACCTCGTCATGTTATTAACACAATAATTGATCTCTTTACCTAGTCATGTTATTAAACTAAACCAGACAATAGTTGATCTATTTACCTAGTCATGTTATTAACACAATAGTTAATCTATTTACCTAGTCATGTTATTAAACTAAACCAGACAATAGTTGATCTATTTACCTAGTCATGTTATTAACACAATAGTTTATCTATTTAACTAGTCATGGTATTAAACTAAACCAGACAATAGATTATCTATTTACCTAGTCATGTAATGGTGTTATTAAACTAAACCAGACAATAGTTGATCTATTTACCTGGTCAAGTTATTAACACAATAGTTTATCTATTTAACTAGTCATGGTATTAAACTAAACCAGACAATAGTTGATCTATTTACCTGGTCAAGTTATTAACACAATAGTTTATCTATTTAACTAGTCATGGTATTAAACTAAACCAGACAATAGCTGATCTATTTACCTAGTCATGTAATGGTGTTATTAAACTAAACCAGACAATAGTTGATCTATTTACCTAGTCATGTTATTAACACAATAGTTTATCTATTTAACTAGTCATGGTATTAAACTAAACCAGACAATAGATGATCTATTTACCTAGTCATGTAATGGTGTTATTAAACTAAACCAGACAATAGTTTATCTATTTACCTGGTCAAGTTATTAACACAATAGTTTATCTATTTACCTAGTCATGTTATTAAACTAAACCAGACAATAGATGATCTATTTACCTAGTCATGTAATGGTGTTATTAAACTAAACCAGACAATAGTTGATCTATTTACCTAGTCATGTTATTAACACAATAGTTTATCTATTTAACTAGTCATGTTATTAAACTAAACCAGACAATAGATGATCTATTTACCTAGTCATGTAATGGTGTTATTAAACTAAACCAGACAATAGTTGATCTATTTACCTAGTCATGTTATTGACACAATAGTTTATCTCTTTACCTAGTCATGTTATTAAACTAAACCAGACAATAGATGATCTATTTACCTAGTCATGTAATGGTGTTATTAAACTAAACCAGACAATAGATGATCTATTTACCTAGTCAGGTTATTAAACTAAACCAGACAATAGATGATCTATTTACCTAGTCAGGTAATTAAACAAAACCAGACAATAGATGATCTATTTACCTAGTCATGTCATTAAACTAAACCAGACAATAGTTGATATCTTTACCTAGTCATGTAATGATGTTATTAAACTAAACCAGACAATAGTTGATCTATTTACCTAGTCATGTTATTAAACTAAACCAGACAATAGATGATCTATTTACCTAGTCATGTTATTAAACTAAACCAGACAATAGATTATCTATTTACCTAGTCATGTAATGGTGTTATTAAACTAAACCAGACAATAGCTGCTATATTTGCCTAGTCATGTTATTAACACAATAGTTGATCTATTTACCTAGTCATGTTATTAACACAATAGTTTATATATTTACCTAGTCATGTTATTAAACTAAACCAGACAATAGATGATCTATTTAACTAGTCATGTTATTAACACAATAGTTTATCTAATTACCTAGTCAGGTTATTAAACTAAACCAGACAATAGATGATCTATTTACCTAGTCAGGTTATTAAACTAAACCAGACAATATATGATCTATTTACCTAGTCATGTAATGGTGTTATTAAACTAAACCAGACAATAGTTGATTTATTTACCTAGTCATGTTATTAAACTAAACCAAACAATAGTTGATCTATTTACCTAGTCTTGTTATTAAACTAAACTAGACAATAGATGATCTCTTTACCTAGTCAGGTTATTAAACTAAACCAGACAATGGTTGATGTATTTACCTAGTCTTGTTATTAACACAATAGTTGATCTATTTACCTAGTCAGGTTATTAAACTAAACCAGACAATAGATGATCTATTTACCTAGTCAGGTTATTAAACTAAACCAGACAATAGATGATCTATTTACCTAGTCATGTAACGGTGTTATTAAAATAAACCAGACAATAGATTATCTCTTTACCTAGTCATGTTATTAAACTAAACCAGACAATAGTTGATCTATTTACCTAGTCATGTTATTAAACTAAACTAGACAATAGATGATCTATTTACCTAGTCAGGTTATTAAACTAAACCAGAAAATAGATGATCTATTTACCTAGTCAGGTTATTAAACTAAACCAGACAATAGTTTATGTATTTACCTAGTCTTGTTGTTAACACAATAGTTGATCTATTTACCCAGTCATGTTATTGACACAATAGTTGATCTCTTTACCTAGTCATGTAATGGTGTTATTAAACTAAACCAGATAATAGTTTATCTATTTACCTAGTCAGGTTATTAACACAATAGTTGATCTATTTACCTAGTCATGTTATTAAACTAAACCAGACAATAGTTGATCTCTTTACCTCGTCATGTTATTAAACTAAACCAGACAATAGTTGATGTATTTACCTAGTCTTGTTATTAACACAATAGTTGATCTATTTACCTAGTCATGTTATTGACACAATAGTTTCTCTATTTACCTAGTCATGTTATTAAACTATACCAGACAATAGATGATCTCTTTACCTAGTCATGTAATGGTGTTATTAAATTAAACCAGACAATAGATTATCTCTTTACCTAGTCATGTTATTAAACTAAACCAGCCAATAGATGATCTATTTACCTAGTCATGTTATTAACACAATAGTTTATCTATTTACCTAGTCATGTTATTAAACTAAACCAGCCAATAGATGATCTATTTACCTAGTCAGGTTATTAAACTAAACCAGACAATAGATGATCTATTTACCTAGTCAAGGTATTAAACTTAACAGGACAATAGTTGATCTATTTACCTCGTCATGTTATTCAACTAAACCAGACAATAGATGATCTATTTACCTAGTCAGGTTATTAAACTAAACCAGACAATAGATGATCTATTTACCTAGTCAAGTTATTAAACTTAACAGGACAATAGTTGATCTATTTACCTCGTCATGTTATTCAACTAAACCAGACAATAGATGATCTATTTACCTAGTCATGTAATAGTGTTATTAAATTAAACCAGACAATAGATGATCTATTTACCTAGTCATGTTATTAAACTAAACCAGACAATAGATGATCTCCTTACCTAGTCATGTCATTAAACTAAACCAGACAATAGTTGATCCATTTACCTAGTCATGTTATTAACACAATAATTGATCTATTTACCTAGTCATGTTATTAAACTATACCAGACAATAGATGATCTCTTTACCTAGTCATGTAATGGTGTTATTAAATTAAACCAGACAATAGATTATCTCTTTACCTAGTCATGTTATTAAACTAAACCAGACAATAGTTGATCTATTTACCTAGTCATGTTATTAACACAATAGTTGATCTATTTACCTAGTCATGTAATGGTGTTATTAAACTAAACCAGCCAATAGATGATCTATTTACCTAGTCATGTTATTAACACAATAGTTTATCTATTTACCTAGTCATGTTATTAAACTAAACCAGCCAATAGATGATCTATTTACCTATTCATGTAATGGTGTTATTAAACTAAACCAGACAATAGATGATCTATTTACCTAGTCAGGTTATTAAACTAAACCAGACAATAGATGATCTATTTACCTAGTCAAGTTATTAACACAATAGTTGATCTATTTACCTAGTCATGTTATTGACACAATAGTTTCTCTATTTACCTAGTCATGTTATTAAACTATACCAGACAATAGTTGATCTCTTTACCTCGTCATGTTATTAAACTAAACCAGACAATAGTTGATGTATTTACCTAGTCTTGTTATTAACACAATAGTTGATCTATTTACCTAGTCATGTTATTGACACAATAGTTTCTCTATTTACCTAGTCATGTTATTAAACTATACCAGACAATAGATGATCTCTTTACCTAGTCATGTAATGGTGTTATTAAAATAAACCAGACAATAGATTATCTCTTTACCTAGTCATGTTATTAAACTAAACCAGACAATAGTTGATCTATTTACCTAGTCATGTTATTAACACAATAGTTGATCTATTTACCTAGTCATGTAATGGTGTTATTAAACTAAACCAGCCAATAGATGATCTATTTACCTAGTCATGTTATTAACACAATAGTTTATCTATTTACCTAGTCATGTTATTAAACTAAACCAGCCAATAGATGATCTATTTACCTATTCATGTAATGGTGTTATTAAACTAAACCAGACAATAGATGATCTATTTACCTAGTCATGTTATTAAACTAAACCAGACAATAGATGATCTCCTTACCTAGTCATGTCATTAAACTAAACCAGACAATAGTTGATCTATTTACCTAGTCAGGTAAAATAAACAAAACCAGACAATAGATGATCTCTTTACCTAGTCATGTTATTGAACTAAACCAGACAATAGTTGATCTCTTTACCTAGTCATGTCATTAAACTAAACCAGACAATATATGCTCTATTTACCTAGTCATGTTATTAAACTAAACCAGACAATAGATGATCTATTTACCTAGTCAGGTTATTAAACTAAACCAGACAATAGTTGATGTCTTTACCTAGTCATGTAATGGTGTTATTAAACTAAACCAGACAATAGTTGATCTCTTTACCTAGTCATGTTATTAAACTAAACCAGACAATAGTTGATCTATTTACCTAGTCATGTTATTAAACTAAACCAGACAATAGTTGATCTATTTACCTAGTCATGTTATTAACACAATAGTTGATCTATTTACCTAGTCATGTTATTAAACTAAACCAGACAATAGTTGATCTCTTTACCTAGTCATGTTATTAAACTAAACCAGACAATATATGCTTCATTTACCTAGTCATGTTATTAAACTAAACCAGACAATAGATGATCTATTTACCTAGTCAGGTTATTAAACTAAACCAGACAATAGTTGATCTCTTTACCTAGTCATGTTATTAAACTAAACCAGACAATAGTTGATCTCTTTACCTAGTCATGTTATTAAACTAAACCAGACAATAGATGATCTATTTACCTAGTCAAGTTATTAAACTTAACAAGACAATAGTTGATCTATTTACCTAGTCATGTTATTCAACTAAACCAGACAATAGTTGATCTCTTTACCTAGTCATGTTATTAAACTAAACCAGACAATAGTTGATCTATTTACCTAGTCATGTTATTAACACAATAGTTGATCTATTTAACTAGTCATGTTATTAAACTAAACCAGACAATAGTTGATCTGTTTACCTAGTCAGGTTATTATACTAAACCAGACAATAGATGATCTATTTACCTAGTCATGTTATTAAACTAAACCAGACATTAGATGATCTATTTACCTAGTCAGGCTATTAAACAAAACCAGCCAATAGTTGATATATTTACCTAGTCACGTTATTAAACTAAACCAGACAATAGATTATATATTTACCTAGTCATGTTATTAACCCAATAGTTGATCTATTTACCTAGTCATGTTATTAAACTAAACCAGACAATAGTTGATCTATTTACCTAGTCATGTTATTAACACAATAGTTGATCTATTTACCTAGTCATGTTATTAAACTAAACCAGACAATAGATGATCTCTTTACCTAGTCATGTAATGGTGTTATTAAATTAAACCAGACAATAGATTATCTCTTTACCTAGTCATGTTATTAAACTAAACCAGACAATAGTTGATCTATTTACCTAGTCATGTTATTAACACAATAGTTGATCTATTTACCTAGTCATGTAATGGTGTTATTAAACTAAACCAGCCAATAGATGATCTATTTACCTAGTCATGTTATTAACACAATAGTTTATCTATTTACCTAGTCATGTTATTAAACTAAACCGGCCAATAGATGATCTATTTACCTAGTCAGGTTATTAAACTAAACCAGACAATAGATGATCTATTTACCTAGTCAAGGTATTAAACTTAACAGGACAATAGTTGATCTATTTACCTCGTCATGTTATTCAACTAAACCAGACAATAGATGATCTATTTACCTAGTCAGGTTATTAAACTAAACCAGACAATAGATGATCTATTTACCTAGTCAAGTTATTAAACTTAACAGGACAATAGTTGATCTATTTACCTCGTCATGTTATTCAACTAAACCAGACAATAGATGATCTATTTACCTAGTCATGTAATAGTGTTATTAAATTAAACCAGACAATAGATGATCTATTTACCTAGTCATGTTATTAAACTAAACCAGACAATAGATGATCTCCTTACCTAGTCATGTCATTAAACTAAACCAGACAATAGTTGATCCATTTACCTAGTCATGTTATTAACACAATAATTGATCTATTTACCTAGTCATGTTATTAAACTATACCAGACAATAGATGATCTCTTTACCTAGTCATGTAATGGTGTTATTAAATTAAACCAGACAATAGATTATCTCTTTACCTAGTCATGTTATTAAACTAAACCAGACAATAGTTGATCTATTTACCTAGTCATGTTATTAACACAATAGTTGATCTATTTACCTAGTCATGTAATGGTGTTATTAAACTAAACCAGCCAATAGATGATCTATTTACCTAGTCATGTTATTAACACAATAGTTTATCTATTTACCTAGTCATGTTATTAAACTAAACCAGACAATAGATGATCTATTTACCTAGTCATGTAATGGTGTTATTAAACTAAACCAGACAATAGTTGATCTATTTACCTAGTCATGTTATTGACACAATAGTTTATCTCTTTACCTAGTCATGTTATTAAACTAAACCAGACAATAGATGATCTATTTACCTAGTCATGTAATGGTGTTATTAAACTAAACCAGACAATATATGATCTATTTACCTAGTCAGGTTATTAAACTAAACCAGACAATAGATGATCTATTTACCTAGTCAGGTAATTAAACAAAACCAGACAATAGATGATCTATTTACCTAGTCATGTTATTAAACTAAACCAGACAATAGATGATCTATTTACCTAGTCATGTAATGGTGTTATTAAACTAAACCAGACAACAGTTGATCTCCTTACCTAGTCATGTCATTAAACTAAACCAGACAATATTTGATCTATTTACCTAGTCAGGTAATTAAACAAAACCAGACAATAGATGATCTCTTTACCTAGTCATGTTATTGAACTAAACCAGACAATAGTTGATTTCTTTACCTAGTCATGTTATTAAACTAAACCAGACAATATATGCTCTATTTACCTAGTCATGTTATTAAACTAAACCAGACAATAGATGATCTATTTACCTAGTCATGTCATTAAACTAAACCAGACAATAGATGATCTATTTACCTAGTCATGTAATGGTGTTATTAAACTAAACCAGACAACAGTTGATCTCCTTACCTAGTCATGTCATTAAACTAAACCAGACAATATTTGATATATTTACCTAGTCAGGTAATTAAACAAAACCAGACAATAGATGATCTCTTTACCTAGTCATGTTATTGAACTAAACCAGACAATAGTTGATTTCTTTACCTAGTCATGTTATTAAACTAAACCAGACAATATATGCTCTATTTACCTAGTCATGTTATTAAACTAAACCAGACAATAGATGATCTATTTACCTAGTCATGTCATTAAACTAAACCAGACAATAGTTGATATCTTTACCTAGTCATGTAATGATGTTATTAAACTAAACCAGACAATAGTTGATCTATTTACCTAGTCATGTTATTAAACTAAACCAGACAATAGATGATCTATTTACCTAATCATGTAATGGTGTTATTAAACTAAACCAGACAATAGCTGCTCTATTTACCTAGTCATGTTATTAAACTAAACCAGACAATAGTTGATCTCTTTAACTAGTCATGGTATTAAACTAAACCAGACAATAGTTGATCTATTTACCTAGTCATGTAATGGTGTTATTAAACTAAACCAGACAATAGTTGATCTATTTACCTGGTCATGTTATTAACACAATAGTTTATCTATTTACCTAGTCATGTTATTAACAAAATAGTTGATCTCTTTACCTAGTCATGTTATTAAACTAAACCAGACAATAGATGATCTATTTACCTAGTCATGTAATGGTGTTATTAAACTAAACCAGACAATAGATGATCTATTTACCTAGTCAGGTTATTAAACTAAACCAGACAATAGGTGATCTATTTACCTAGTCAGGTAATTAAACAAAACCAGACAATAGATGATCTATTTACCTAGTCATGTTATTAAACTAAACCAGACAATAGATGATCTATTTACCTAGTCATGTAATGGTGTTATTAAACTAAACCAGACAACAGTTGATCTCCTTACCTAGTCATGTTATTGTACGAAACCAGACAATAGTTGATTTCTTTACCTAGTCATGTTATTAAACTAAACCAGACAATATATGCTCTATTTACCTAGTCATGTCATTAAACTAAACCAGACAATAGTTGATATATTTACCTAGTCATGTAATGGTGTTATTAAACTAAACCAGACAATAGTTGATCTATTTACCTAGTCATGTTATTAAACTAAACCAGACAATAGATGATCTATTTACCTAGTCATGTTATTAAACTAAACCAGGCAATAGATGATCTATTTACCTAGTCATGTAATGGTGTTATTAAACTAAACCAGACAATAGTTGCTCTATTTACCTAGTCAGGTTATTAAACTAAACCAGACAATAGTTGATCTATTTACCTAGTCAGGTTATTAAACTAATCCAGACAATAGATGATCTCTTTACCTAGTCATGTTATTGAACTAAACCAGACAATAGTTGATTTCTTTACCTAGTCATGTTATTAAACTAATCCAGACAATAGATGATCTCTTTACCTAGTCATGGTATTAAACTAAACCAGACAATAGTTGATCTCTTTAACTAGTCATGTAATGGTGTTATTAAACTAAACCAGACAATAGTTGATCTATTTACCTGGTCATGTTATTAACACAATAGTTTATCTATTTACCTAGTCATGTTATTAAACTAAACCAGACAATAGATGAACTATTTACCTAGTCATGTAATGGTGTTATTAAACTAAACCAGACAATAGTTGCTCTATTTACCTAGTCATGTTATTAAACTTAACAAGACAATAGTTGATCTATTTACCTCGTCATGTTATTCAACTAAACCAGACAATAGATGATCTCTTTACCTAGTCATGTAATGGTGTTATTAAATTAAACCAGACAATAGATGATCTATTTACCTAGTCATGTTATTAACACAATAGTTGATCTATTTACCTAGTCATGTAATGGTGTTATTAAACTAAACCAGCCAATAGATGATCTATTTACCTAGTCATGTTATTAACACAATAGTTTATCTATTTACCTAGTCAGGTTATTAAACTAAACCAGACAATAGATGATCTATTTACCTAGTCATGTAATGGTGTTATTAAACTAAACCAGACAACAGTTGATCTCCTTACCTAGTCATGTCATTAAACTAAACCAGACAATATTTGATATATTTACCTAGTCAGGTAATTAAACAAAACCAGACAATAGATGATCTCTTTACCTAGTCATGTTATTGAACTAAACCAGACAATAGTTGATTTCTTTACCTAGTCATGTTATTAAACTAAACCAGACAATATATGCTCTATTTACCTAGTCATGTTATTAAACTAAACCAGACAATAGATGATCTATTTACCTAGTCATGTTATTAAACTAAACCAGACAATAGATGATCTATTTACCTAATCATGTAATGGTGTTATTAAACTAAACCAGACAATAGCTGCTCTATTTACCTAGTCATGTTATTAAACTAAACCAGACAATAGTTGATCTCTTTAACTAGTCATGGTATTAAACTAAACCAGACAATAGTTGATCTATTTACCTAGTCATGTAATGGTGTTATTAAACTAAACCAGACAATAGTTGATCTATTTACCTGGTCATGTTATTAACACAATAGTTTATCTATTTACCTAGTCATGTTATTAACAAAATAGTTGATCTCTTTACCTAGTCATGTTATTAAACTAAACCAGACAATAGATGATCTATTTACCTAGTCATGTAATGGTGTTATTAAACTAAACCAGACAATAGATGATCTATTTACCTAGTCAGGTTATTAAACTAAACCAGACAATAGGTGATCTATTTACCTAGTCAGGTAATTAAACAAAACCAGACAATAGATGATCTATTTACCTAGTCATGTTATTAAACTAAACCAGACAATAGATGATCTATTTACCTAGTCATGTAATGGTGTTATTAAACTAAACCAGACAACAGTTGATCTCCTTACCTAGTCATGTTATTGTACGAAACCAGACAATAGTTGATTTCTTTACCTAGTCATGTTATTAAACTAAACCAGACAATATATGCTCTATTTACCTAGTCATGTCATTAAACTAAACCAGACAATAGTTGATATATTTACCTAGTCATGTAATGGTGTTATTAAACTAAACCAGACAATAGTTGATCTATTTACCTAGTCATGTTATTAAACTAAACCAGACAATAGATGATCTATTTACCTAGTCATGTTATTAAACTAAACCAGGCAATAGATGATCTATTTACCTAGTCATGTAATGGTGTTATTAAACTAAACCAGACAATAGTTGCTCTATTTACCTAGTCAGGTTATTAAACTAAACCAGACAATAGTTGATCTATTTACCTAGTCAGGTTATTAAACTAATCCAGACAATAGATGATCTCTTTACCTAGTCATGTTATTGAACTAAACCAGACAATAGTTGATTTCTTTACCTAGTCATGTTATTAAACTAATCCAGACAATAGATGATCTCTTTACCTAGTCATGGTATTAAACTAAACCAGACAATAGTTGATCTCTTTAACTAGTCATGTAATGGTGTTATTAAACTAAACCAGACAATAGTTGATCTATTTACCTGGTCATGTTATTAACACAATAGTTTATCTATTTACCTAGTCATGTTATTAAACTAAACCAGACAATAGATGAACTATTTACCTAGTCATGTAATGGTGTTATTAAACTAAACCAGACAATAGTTGCTCTATTTACCTAGTCATGTTATTAAACTTAACAAGACAATAGTTGATCTATTTACCTCGTCATGTTATTCAACTAAACCAGACAATAGATGATCTCTTTACCTAGTCATGTAATGGTGTTATTAAATTAAACCAGACAATAGATGATCTATTTACCTAGTCATGTTATTAACACAATAGTTGATCTATTTACCTAGTCATGTAATGGTGTTATTAAACTAAACCAGCCAATAGATGATCTATTTACCTAGTCATGTTATTAACACAATAGTTTATCTATTTACCTAGTCAGGTTATTAAACTAAACCAGACAATAGATGATCTATTTACCTAGTCATGTAATGGTGTTATTAAACTAAACCAGACAACAGTTGATCTCCTTACCTAGTCATGTCATTAAACTAAACCAGACAATATTTGATCTATTTACCTAGTCAGGTAATTAAACAAAACCAGACAATAGATGATCTCTTTACCTAGTCATGTTATTGAACTAAACCAGACAATATATGCTCTATTTACCTAGTCATGTTATTAAACTAAACCAGACAATAGATGATCTATTTACCTAGTCATGTCATTAAACTAAACCAGACAATAGTTGATATCTTTACCTAGTCATGTAATGATGTTATTAAACTAAACCAGACAATAGTTGATCTATTTACCTAGTCATGTTATTAAACTAAACCAGACAATAGATGATCTATTTACCTAGTCATGTTATTAAACTAAACCAGACAATAGATTATCTATTTACCTAGTCATGTAATGGTGTTATTAAACTAAACCAGACAATAGCTGCTATATTTGCCTAGTCATGTTATTAACACAATAGTTGATCTATTTACCTAGTCATGTTATTAACACAATAGTTTATATATTTACCTAGTCATGTTATTAAACTAAACCAGACAATAGATGATCTATTTAACTAGTCATGTTATTAACACAATAGTTTATCTAATTACCTAGTCAGGTTATTAAACTAAACCAGACAATAGATGATCTATTTACCTAGTCAGGTTATTAAACTAAACCAGACAATATATGATCTATTTACCTAGTCATGTAATGGTGTTATTAAACTAAACCAGACAATAGTTGATTTATTTACCTAGTCATGTTATTAAACTAAACCAAACAATAGTTGATCTATTTACCTAGTCTTGTTATTAAACTAAACTAGACAATAGATGATCTCTTTACCTAGTCAGGTTATTAAACTAAACCAGACAATGGTTGATCTTACCTAGTCATGTTATTAAACTAAACCAGAAAATAGATGATCTATTTACCTAGTCAGGTTATTAAACTAAACCAGACAATAGTTGATGTATTTACCTAGTCTTGTTATTAACACAATAGTTGATCTATTTACCTAGTCAGGTTATTAAACTAAACCAGACAATAGATGATCTATTTACCTAGTCAGGTTATTAAACTAAACCAGACAATAGATGATCTATTTACCTAGTCATGTAACGGTGTTATTAAAATAAACCAGACAATAGATTATCTCTTTACCTAGTCATGTTATTAAACTAAACCAGACAATAGTTGATCTATTTACCTAGTCATGTTATTAAACTAAACTAGACAATAGATGATCTATTTACCTAGTCAGGTTATTAAACTAAACCAGAAAATAGATGATCTATTTACCTAGTCAGGTTATTAAACTAAACCAGACAATAGTTTATGTATTTACCTAGTCTTGTTGTTAACACAATAGTTGATCTATTTACCTAGTCATGTTATTGACACAATAGTTGATCTCTTTACCTAGTCATGTAATGGTGTTATTAAACTAAACCAGATAATAGTTTATCTATTTACCTAGTCAGGTTATTAACACAATAGTTGATCTATTTACCTAGTCATGTTATTAAACTAAACCAGACAATAGATGATCTATTTACCTAGTCATGTCATTAAACTAAACCAGACAATAGTTGATATCTTTACCTAGTCATGTAATGATGTTATTAAACTAAACCAGACAATAGTTGATCTATTTACCTAGTCATGTTATTAAACTAAACCAGACAATAGATGATCTATTTACCTAGTCATGTTATTAAACTAAACCAGACAATAGATTATCTATTTACCTAGTCATGTAATGGTGTTATTAAACTAAACCAGACAATAGCTGCTATATTTGCCTAGTCATGTTATTAACACAATAGTTGATCTATTTACCTAGTCATGTTATTAACACAATAGTTTATATATTTACCTAGTCATGTTATTAAACTAAACCAGACAATAGATGATCTATTTAACTAGTCATGTTATTAACACAATAGTTTATCTAATTACCTAGTCAGGTTATTAAACTAAACCAGACAATAGATGATCTATTTACCTAGTCAGGTTATTAAACTAAACCAGACAATATATGATCTATTTACCTAGTCATGTAATGGTGTTATTAAACTAAACCAGACAATAGTTGATTTATTTACCTAGTCATGTTATTAAACTAAACCAAACAATAGTTGATCTATTTACCTAGTCTTGTTATTAAACTAAACTAGACAATAGATGATCTCTTTACCTAGTCAGGTTATTAAACTAAACCAGACAATGGTTGATCTTACCTAGTCATGTTATTAAACTAAACCAGAAAATAGATGATCTATTTACCTAGTCAGGTTATTAAACTAAACCAGACAATAGTTGATGTATTTACCTAGTCTTGTTATTAACACAATAGTTGATCTATTTACCTAGTCAGGTTATTAAACTAAACCAGACAATAGATGATCTATTTACCTAGTCAGGTTATTAAACTAAACCAGACAATAGATGATCTATTTACCTAGTCATGTAACGGTGTTATTAAAATAAACCAGACAATAGATTATCTCTTTACCTA
This sequence comes from Oncorhynchus kisutch, assembly GCF_002021735.2. Taxonomy (NCBI): domain Eukaryota; kingdom Metazoa; phylum Chordata; class Actinopteri; order Salmoniformes; family Salmonidae; genus Oncorhynchus; species Oncorhynchus kisutch. The sequence continues at coordinate 235,355 of NW_022262469.1, forward strand.
GTCATGTTATTAAACTAAACCAGACAATAGTTGATCTATTTACCTAGTCATGTTATTAAACTAAACTAGACAATAGATGATCTATTTACCTAGTCAGGTTATTAAACTAAACCAGAAAATAGATGATCTATTTACCTAGTCAGGTTATTAAACTAAACCAGACAATAGTTTATGTATTTACCTAGTCTTGTTGTTAACACAATAGTTGATCTATTTACCTAGTCATGTTATTGACACAATAGTTGATCTCTTTACCTAGTCATGTAATGGTGTTATTAAACTAAACCAGATAATAGTTTATCTATTTACCTAGTCAGGTTATTAACACAATAGTTGATCTATTTACCTAGTCATGTTATTAAACTAAACCAGACAATAGTTGATCTCTTTACCTCGTCATGTTATTAAACTAAACCAGACAATAGTTGATGTATTTACCTAGTCTTGTTATTAACACAATAGTTGATCTATTTACCTAGTCATATTATTGACACAATAGTTTCTCTATTTACCTAGTCATGTTATTAAACTATACCAGACAATAGATGATCTCTTTACCTAGTCATGTAATGGTGTTATTAAATTAAACCAGACAATAGATTATCTCTTTACCTAGTCATGTTATTAAACTAAACCAGCCAATAGATGATCTATTTACCTAGTCATGTTATTAACACAATAGTTTATCTATTTACCTAGTCATGTTATTAAACTAAACCAGCCAATAGATGATCTATTTACCTAGTCAGGTTATTAAACTAAACCAGACAATAGATGATCTATTTACCTAGTCAAGGTATTAAACTTAACAGGACAATAGTTGATCTATTTACCTCGTCATGTTATTCAACTAAACCAGACAATAGATGATCTATTTACCTAGTCAGGTTATTAAACTAAACCAGACAATAGATGATCTATTTACCTAGTCAAGTTATTAAACTTAACAGGACAATAGTTGATCTATTTACCTCGTCATGTTATTCAACTAAACCAGACAATAGATGATCTATTTACCTAGTCATGTAATAGTGTTATTAAATTAAACCAGACAATAGATGATCTATTTACCTAGTCATGTTATTAAACTAAACCAGACAATAGATGATCTCCTTACCTAGTCATGTCATTAAACTAAACCAGACAATAGTTGATCCATTTACCTAGTCATGTTATTAACACAATAATTGATCTATTTACCTAGTCATGTTATTAAACTATACCAGACAATAGATGATCTCTTTACCTAGTCATGTAATGGTGTTATTAAATTAAACCAGACAATAGATTATCTCTTTACCTAGTCATGTTATTAAACTAAACCAGACAATAGTTGATCTATTTACCTAGTCATGTTATTAACACAATAGTTGATCTATTTACCTAGTCATGTTATTGACACAATAGTTTCTCTATTTACCTAGTCATGTTATTAAACTATACCAGACAATAGTTGATCTCTTTACCTCGTCATGTTATTAAACTAAACCAGACAATAGTTGATGTATTTACCTAGTCTTGTTATTAACACAATAGTTGATCTATTTACCTAGTCATGTTATTGACACAATAGTTTCTCTATTTACCTAGTCATGTTATTAAACTATACCAGACAATAGATGATCTCTTTACCTAGTCATGTAATGGTGTTATTAAAATAAACCAGACAATAGATTATCTCTTTACCTAGTCATGTTATTAAACTAAACCAGACAATAGTTGATCTATTTACCTAGTCATGTTATTAACACAATAGTTGATCTATTTACCTAGTCATGTAATGGTGTTATTAAACTAAACCAGCCAATAGATGATCTATTTACCTAGTCATGTTATTAACACAATAGTTTATCTATTTACCTAGTCATGTTATTAAACTAAACCAGCCAATAGATGATCTATTTACCTATTCATGTAATGGTGTTATTAAACTAAACCAGACAATAGATGATCTATTTACCTAGTCATGTTATTAAACTAAACCAGACAATAGATGATCTCCTTACCTAGTCATGTCATTAAACTAAACCAGACAATAGTTGATCTATTTACCTAGTCAGGTAAAATAAACAAAACCAGACAATAGATGATCTCTTTACCTAGTCATGTTATTGAACTAAACCAGACAATAGTTGATCTCTTTACCTAGTCATGTCATTAAACTAAACCAGACAATATATGCTCTATTTACCTAGTCATGTTATTAAACTAAACCAGACAATAGATGATCTATTTACCTAGTCAGGTTATTAAACTAAACCAGACAATAGTTGATGTCTTTACCTAGTCATGTAATGGTGTTATTAAACTAAACCAGACAATAGTTGATCTCTTTACCTAGTCATGTTATTAAACTAAACCAGACAATAGTTGATCTATTTACCTAGTCATGTTATTAAACTAAACCAGACAATAGTTGATCTATTTACCTAGTCATGTTATTAACACAATAGTTGATCTATTTACCTAGTCATGTTATTAAACTAAACCAGACAATAGTTGATCTCTTTACCTAGTCATGTTATTAAACTAAACCAGACAATATATGCTTCATTTACCTAGTCATGTTATTAAACTAAACCAGACAATAGATGATCTATTTACCTAGTCAGGTTATTAAACTAAACCAGACAATAGTTGATCTCTTTACCTAGTCATGTTATTAAACTAAACCAGACAATAGTTGATCTCTTTACCTAGTCATGTTATTAAACTAAACCAGACAATAGATGATCTATTTACCTAGTCAAGTTATTAAACTTAACAAGACAATAGTTGATCTATTTACCTAGTCATGTTATTAACACAATAGTTGATCTATTTAACTAGTCATGTTATTAAACTAAACCAGACAATAGTTGATCTGTTTACCTAGTCAGGTTATTATACTAAACCAGACAATAGATGATCTATTTACCTAGTCATGTTATTAAACTAAACCAGACATTAGATGATCTATTTACCTAGTCAGGCTATTAAACAAAACCAGCCAATAGTTGATATATTTACCTAGTCACGTTATTAAACTAAACCAGACAATAGATTATATATTTACCTAGTCATGTTATTAACCCAATAGTTGATCTATTTACCTAGTCATGTTATTAAACTAAACCAGACAATAGTTGATCTATTTACCTAGTCATGTTATTAACACAATAGTTGATCTATTTACCTAGTCATGTTATTAAACTAAACCAGACAATAGTTGATCTATTTACCTAGTCATGTTATTAACACAATAGTTGATCTATTTACCTAGTCATGTTATTAAACTAAACCAGACAATAGAGTATCTATTTACCTAGTCATGCAATGGTGTTATTAAACTAAACCAGACAATAGTTGATCTCTTTACCTAGTCATGTAATGGTGTTATTAAACTAAACCAGACAAAAGTTTATCTATTTACCTAGTCATGTTATTAAACTAAACCAGACATCAGTTGATCTATTTACCTAGTCATGTTATTGAACTAAACCAGACAATAGTTGATCTCTTTACCTAGTCATGTTATTAAACTAAACCAGACAATATATGCTTCATTTACCTAGTCATGTTATTAAACTAAACCAGACAATAGATGATCTATTTACCTAGTCAGGTTATTAAACTAAACCAGACAATAGTTGATCTCTTTACCTAGTCATGTTATTAAACTAAAAAGACGATAGTTGATCTCTTTACCTAGTCATGTTATTAAACTAAACCAGACAATAGATGATCTCTTTACCTAGTCAGGTTATTAAACTAAACCAGAAATTAGATGATCTATTTACCTAGTCAGGTTATTAAACTAAACCAGACGGTAGTTGATCCCTTCACCTAGTCATGTTATTAAACTAAACCAGACAATAGATGATCTATTTACCTAGTCAAGTTATTAAACTTAACAGGACAATAGTTGATCTATTTACCTAGTCATGTTATTAAACTAAACCAGACAATAGTTGATCTATTTACCTAGTCATGTTATTAACACAATAGTTGATCTATTTAACTAGTCATGTTATTAAACTAAACCAGACAATAGTTGATCTGTTTACCTAGTCAGGTTATTATACTAAACCAGACAATAGATGATCTATTTACCTAGTCATGTTATTAAACTAAACCAGACATTAGATGATCTATTTACCTAGTCAGGTTATTAAACTAAACCAGCCAATAGTTGATATATTTACCTAGTCACGTTAGTAAACTAAACCAGACAATAGATTATATATTTACCTAGTCATGTTATTAACCCAATAGTTGATCTATTTACCTAGTCAGGTTATTAAACTAAACCAGACAATAGATGATCTATTTACCTAGTCAAGTTATTAAACTTAACAGGACAATAGTTGATCTATTTACCTCGTCATGTTATTCAACTAAACCAGACAATAGATGATCTATTTACCTAGTCATGTAATAGTGTTATTAAATTAAACCAGACAATAGATGATCTATTTACCTAGTCATGTTATTAAACTAAACCAGACAATAGATGATCTCCTTACCTAGTCATGTCATTAAACTAAACCAGACAATAGTTGATCCATTTACCTAGTCATGTTATTAACACAATAATTGATCTATTTACCTAGTCATGTTATTAAACTATACCAGACAATAGATGATCTCTTTACCTAGTCATGTAATGGTGTTATTAAATTAAACCAGACAATAGATTATCTCTTTACCTAGTCATGTTATTAAACTAAACCAGACAATAGTTGATCTATTTACCTAGTCATGTTATTAACACAATAGTTGATCTATTTACCTAGTCATGTAATGGTGTTATTAAACTAAACCAGCCAATAGATGATCTATTTACCTAGTCATGTTATTAACACAATAGTTTATCTATTTACCTAGTCATGTTATTAAACTAAACCAGCCAATAGATGATCTATTTACCTATTCATGTAATGGTGTTATTAAACTAAACCAGACAATAGATGATCTATTTACCTAGTCAGGTTATTAAACTAAACCAGACAATAGTTGATCCATTTACCTAGTCATGTTATTAACACAATAATTGATCTATTTACCTAGTCATGTTATTAAACTATACCAGACAATAGATGATCTCTTTACCTAGTCATGTAATGGTGTTATTAAATTAAACCAGACAATAGATTATCTCTTTACCTAGTCATGTTATTAAACTAAACCAGACAATAGTTGATCTATTTACCTAGTCATGTTATTAACACAATAGTTGATCTATTTACCTAGTCATGTAATGGTGTTATTAAACTAAACCAGCCAATAGATGATCTATTTACCTAGTCATGTTATTAACACAATAGTTTATCTATTTACCTAGTCATGTTATTAAACTAAACCAGCCAATAGATGATCTATTTACCTATTCATGTAATGGTGTTATTAAACTAAACCAGACAATAGATGATCTATTTACCTAGTCAGGTTATTAAACTAAACCAGACAATAGATGATCTATTTACCTAGTCAAGTTATTAACACAATAGTTGATCTATTTACCTAGTCATGTTATTGACACAATAGTTGATCTCTTTACCTAGTCATGTAATGGTGTTATTAAACTAAACCAGATAATAGTTGATCTATTTACCTAGTCAGGTTATTAACACAATAGTTGATCTATTTACCTAGTCATGTTATTAAACTAAACCAGACAATAGTTGATCTCTTTACCTCGTCATGTTATTAAACTAAACCAGACAATAGTTGATGTATTTACCTAGTCTTGTTATTAACACAATAGTTGATCTATTTACCTAGTCATGTTATTGACACAATAGTTTCTCTATTTACCTAGTCATGTTATTAAACTATACCAGACAATAGATGATCTCTTTACCTAGTCATGTAATGGTGTTATTAAATTAAACCAGACAATAGATTATCTCTTTACCTAGTCATGTTATTAAACTAAACCAGACAATAGTTGATCTATTTACCTAGTCATGTTATTAACACAATAGTTTATCTATTTACCTAGTCATGTTATTAAACTAAACCAGCCAATAGATGATCTATTTACCTAGTCATGTAATGGTGTTATTAAACTAAACCAGCCAATAGATGATCTATTTGCCTAGTCATGTTATTAACACAATAGTTTATCTATTTACCTAGTCATGTTATTAAACTAAACCAGCCAATAGATGATCTATTTACCTATTCATGTAATGGTGTTATTAAACTAAACCAGACAATAGATGATCTATTTACCTAGTCATGTTATTAAACTAAACCAGACAATAGATGATCTCCTTACCTAGTCATGTCATTAAACTAAACCAGACAATAGTTGATCTATTTACCTAGTCAGGTAAAATAAACAAAACCAGACAATAGATGATCTCTTTACCTAGTCATGTTATTGAACTAAACCACACAATAGTTGATCTCTTTACCTAGTCATGTCATTAAACTAAACCAGACAATATATGCTCTATTTACCTAGTCATGTTATTAAACTAAACCAGACAATAGATGATCTATTTACCTAGTCAGGTTATTAAACTAAACCAGACAATAGTTGATGTCTTTACCTAGTCATGTAATGGTGTTATTAAACTAAACCAGACAATAGTTGATCTCTTTACCTAGTCATGTTATTAAACTAAACCAGACAATAGTTGATCTATTTACCTAGTCATGTTATTAAACTAAACCAGACAATAGTTGATCTATTTACCTAGTCATGTTATTAACACAATAGTTGATCTATTTACCTAGTCATGTTATTAAACTAAACCAGACAATAGTTGATCTCTTTACCTAGTCATGTTATTAAACTAAACCAGACAATATATGCTTCATTTACCTAGTCATGTTATTAAACTAAACCAGACAATAGATGATCTATTTACCTAGTCAGGTTATTAAACTAAACCAGACAATAGTTGATCTCTTTACCTAGTCATGTTATTAAACTAAACCAGACAATAGTTGATCTCTTTACCTAGTCATGTTATTAAACTAAACCAGACAATAGATGATCTATTTACCTAGTCAAGTTATTAAACTTAACAAGACAATAGTTGATCTATTTACCTAGTCATGTTATTCAACTAAACCAGACAATAGTTGATCTCTTACCTAGTCATGTTATTAAACTAAACCAGACAATAGTTGATCTATTTACCTAGTCATGTTATTAACACAATAGTTGATCTATTTAACTAGTCATGTTATTAAACTAAACCAGACAATAGTTGATCTGTTTACCTAGTCAGGTTATTATACTAAACCAGACAATAGATGATCTATTTACCTAGTCATGTTATTAAACTAAACCAGACATTAGATGATCTATTTACCTAGTCATGTAATGGTGTTATTAAATTAAACCAGACAATAGATTATCTCTTTACCTAGTCATGTTATTAAACTAAACCAGACAATAGTTGATCTATTTACCTAGTCATGTTATTAACACAATAGTTGATCTATTTACCTAGTCATGTAATGGTGTTATTAAACTAAACCAGCCAATAGATGATCTATTTACCTAGTCATGTTATTAACACAATAGTTTATCTATTTACCTAGTCATGTTATTAAACTAAACCAGCCAATAGATGATCTATTTACCTATTCATGTAATGGTGTTATTAAACTAAACCAGACAATAGATGATCTATTTACCTAGTCATGTTATTAAACTAAACCAGACAATAGATGATCTCCTTACCTAGTCATGTCATTAAACTAAACCAGACAATAGTTGATCTATTTACCTAGTCAGGTAAAATAAACAAAACCAGACAATAGATGATCTCTTTACCTAGTCATGTTATTGAACTAAACCACACAATAGTTGATCTCTTTACCTAGTCATGTCATTAAACTAAACCAGACAATAGATGATCTATTTACCTAGTCAGGTTATTAAACTAAACCAGACAATAGTTGATGTCTTTACCTAGTCATGTATTGGTGTTATTAAACTAAACCAGACAATAGTTGATCTCTTTACCTAGTCATGTTATTAAACTAAACCAGACAATAGTTGATCTATTTACCTAGTCATGTTATTAAACTAAACCAGACAATAGTTGATCTATTTACCTAGTCATGTTATTAACACAATAGTTGATCTATTTACCTAGTCATGTTATTAAACTAAACCAGACAATAGTTGATCTCTTTACCTAGTCATGTTATTAAACTAAACCAGACAATATATGCTTCATTTACCTAGTCATGTTATTAAACTAAACCAGACAATAGATGATCTATTTACCTAGTCAGGTTATTAAACTAAACCAGACAATAGTTGATCTCTTTACCTAGTCATGTTATTAAACTAAACCAGACAATAGTTGATCTCTTTACCTAGTCATGTTATTAAACTAAACCAGACAATATATGATCTATTTACCTAGTCAAGTTCTTAAACTTAACAAGACAATAGTTGATCTATTTACCTAGTCATGTTATTCAACTAAACCAGACAATAGTTGATCTCTTTACCTAGTCATGTTATTAAACTAAACCAGACAATAGTTGATCTATTTACCTAGTCATGTTATTAACACAATAGTTGATCTATTTAACTAGTCATGTTATTAAACTAAACCAGACAATAGTTGATCTGTTTACCTAGTCAGGTTATTATACTAAACCAGACAATAGATGATCTATTTACCTAGTCATGTTATTAAACTAAACCAGACATTAGATGATCTATTTACCTAGTCAGGCTATTAAACAAAACCAGCCAATAGTTGATATATTTACCTAGTCACGTTATTAAACTAAACCAGACAATAGATTATATATTTACCTAGTCATGTTATTAACCCAATAGTTGATCTATTTACCTAGTCATGTTATTAAACTAAACCAGACAATAGTTGATCTATTTACCTAGTCATGTTATTAACACAATAGTTGATCTATTTACCTAGTCATGTTATTAAACTAAACCAGACAATAGTTGATCTATTTACCTAGTCATGTTATTAACACAATAGTTGATCTATTTACCTAGTCATGTTATTAAACTAAACCAGACAATAGAGTATCTATTTACCTAGTCATGCAATGGTGTTATTAAACTAAACCAGACAATAGTTGATCTCTTTACCTAGTCATGTAATGGTGTTATTAAACTAAACCAGACAAAAGTTTATCTATTTACCTAGTCATGTTATTAAACTAAACCAGACATCAGTTGATCTATTTACCTAGTCATGTTATTGAACTAAACCAGACAATAGTTGATCTCTTTACCTAGTCATGTTATTAAACTAAACCAGACAATATATGCTTCATTTACCTAGTCATGTTATTAAACTAAACCAGACAATAGATGATCTATTTACCTAGTCAGGTTATTAAACTAAACCAGACAATAGTTGATCTCTTTACCTAGTCATGTTATTAAACTAAAAAAGACAATAGTTGATCTCTTTACCTAGTCATGTTATTAAACTAAACCAGACAATAGATGATCTCTTTACCTAGTCAGGTTATTAAACTAAACCAGAAATTAGATGATCTATTTACCTAGTCAGGTTATTAAACTAAACCAGACGGTAGTTGATCTCTTCACCTAGTCATGTTATTAAACTAAACCAGACAATAGATGATCTATTTACCTAGTCAAGTTATTAAACTTAACAGGACAATAGTTGATCTATTTACCTAGTCATGTTATTCAACTAAACCAGACAATAGTTGATCTCTTTACCTAGTCATGTTATTAAACTAAACCAGACAATAGTTGATCTATTTACCTAGTCATGTTATTAACACAATAGTTGATCTATTTAACTAGTCATGTTATTAAACTAAACCAGACAATAGTTGATCTGTTTACCTAGTCAGGTTATTATACTAAACCAGACAATAGATGATCTATTTACCTAGTCATGTTATTAAACTAAACCAGACAATAGTTGATCTATTTACCTAGTCATGTTATTAACACAATAGTTGATCTATTTACCTAGTCATGTTATTAAACTAAACCAGACAATAGAGTATCTATTTACCTAGTCATGCAATGGTGTTATTAAACTAAACCAGACAATAGTTGATCTCTTTACCTAGTCATGTAATGGTGTTATTAAACTAAACCAGACAAAAGTTTATCTATTTACCTAGTCACGTTATTAAACTAAACCAGACATCAGTTGATCTATTTACCTAGTCATGTTATTAAACTAAACCAGACAATAGATGATCTATTTACCTAGTCATGTTATTAAACTAAACCAGACAATAGATGATCTATTTACCTAGTCATGTTATTAAACTTAACAAGACAATAGTTGATCTATTTACCTCGTCATGTTATTCAACTAAACCAGACAATAGATGATCTCTTTACCTAGTCATGTAATGGTGTTATTAAATTAAACCAGACAATAGATGATCTATTTACCTAGTCATGTTATTAACACAATAGTTGATCTATTTACCTAGTCATGTAATGGTGTTATTAAACTAAACCAGCCAATAGATGATCTATTTACCTAGTCATGTTATTAACACAATAGTTTATCTATTTACCTAGTCAGGTTATTAAACTAAACCAGACAATAGATGATCTATTTACCTAGTCAGGTAATTAAACAAAACCAGACAATAGATGATCTATTTACCTAGTCATGTTATTAAACTAAACCAGACAATAGATGATCTATTTACCTAGTCATGTAATGGTGTTATTAAACTAAACCAGACAACAGTTGATCTCCTTACCTAGTCATGTCATTAAACTAAACCAGACAATATTTGATCTATTTACCTAGTCAGGTAATTAAACAAAACCAGACAATAGATGATCTCTTTACCTAGTCATGTTATTGAACTAAACCAGACAATATATGCTCTATTTACCTAGTCATGTTATTAAACTAAACCAGACAATAGATGATCTATTTACCTAGTCATGTCATTAAACTAAACCAGACAATAGTTGATATCTTTACCTAGTCATGTAATGATGTTATTAAACTAAACCAGACAATAGTTGATCTATTTACCTAGTCATGTTATTAAACTAAACCAGACAATAGCTGCTATATTTGCCTAGTCATGTTATTAAACTAAACCAGACAATAGATGATCTATTTACCTAGTTATGTAATGGTGTTATTAAACTAAACCAGACAATAGTTGATCTATTTACCTAGTCATGTTATTAACACAATAGTTGATCTATTTACCTAGTCATGTTATTAACACAATAGTTTATATATTTACCTAGTCATGTTATTAAACTAAACCAGACAATAGATGATCTATTTAACTAGTCATGTTATTAACACAATAGTTTATCTAATTACCTAGTCAGGTTATTAAACTAAACCAGACAATAGATGATCTATTTACCTAGTCAGGTTATTAAACTAAACCAGACAATATATGATCTATTTACCTAGTCATGTAATGGTGTTATTAAACTAAACCAGACAATAGTTGATTTATTTACCTAGTCATGTTATTAAACTAAACCAAACAATAGTTGATCTATTTACCTAGTCTTGTTATTAAACTAAACTAGACAATAGATGATCTCTTTACCTAGTCAGGTTATTAAACTAAACCAGACAATGGTTGATCTTACCTAGTCATGTTATTAAACTAAACCAGAAAATAGATGATCTATTTACCTAGTCAGGTTATTAAACTAAACCAGACAATAGTTGATGTATTTACCTAGTCTTGTTATTAACACAATAGTTGATCTATTTACCTTGTCAGGTTATTAAACTAAACCAGACAATAGATGATCTATTTACCTAGTCAGGTTATTAAACTAAACCAGACAATAGATGATCTATTTACCTAGTCATGTAACGGTGTTATTAAACTAAACCAGACAATAGTTGATTTATTTACCTAGTCATGTTATTAAACTAAACCAAACAATAGTTGAACTATTTACCTAGTCTTGTTATTAAACTAAACCAGACAATATATGATCTCTTTACCTAGTCAGGTTATTAAACTAAACCAGACAATGGTTGATCTTACCTAGTCATGTTATTAAACTAAACCAGAAAATAGATGATCTATTTACCTAGTCAGGTTATTAAACTAAACCAGACAATAGTTTATGTATTTACCTAGTCTTGTTGTTAACACAATAGTTGATCTATTTACCTAGTCATGTTATTGACACAATAGTTGATCTCTTTACCTAGTCATGTAATGGTGTTATTAAACTAAACCAGATAATAGTTTATCTATTTACCTAGTCAGGTTATTAACACAATAGTTGATCTATTTACCTAGTCATGTTATTAAACTAAACCAGACAATAGTTGATCTCTTTACCTCGTCATGTTATTAAACTAAACCAGACAATAGTTGATGTATTTACCTAGTCTTGTTATTAACACAATAGTTGATCTATTTACCTAGTCATGTTATTGACACAATAGTTGATCTCTTTACCTAGTCATGTAATGGTGTTATTAAACTAAACCAGATAATAGTTGATCTATTTACCTAGTCAGGTTATTAACACAATAGTTGATCTATTTACCTAGTCATGTTATTAAACTAAACCAGACAATAGTTGATCTCTTTACCTCGTCATGTTATTAAACTAAACCAGACAATAGTTGATGTATTTACCTAGTCTTGTTATTAACACAATAGTTGATCTATTTACCTAGTCATGTTATTGACACAATAGTTTCTCTATTTACCTAGTCATGTTATTAAACTATACCAGACAATAGATGATCTCTTTACCTAGTCATGTAATGGTGTTATTAAATTAAACCAGACAATAGATTATCTCTTTACCTAGTCATGTTATTAAACTAAACCAGACAATAGTTGATCTATTTACCTAGTCATGTTATTAACACAATAGTTGATCTATTTACCTAGTCATGTAATGGTGTTATTAAACTAAACCAGCCAATAGATGATCTATTTACCTAGTCATGTTATTAACACAATAGTTTATCTATTTACCTAGTCATGTTATTAAACTAAACCAGCCAATAGATGATCTATTTACCTAGTCAGGTTATTAAACTAAACCAGACAATAGATGATCTATTTACCTAGTCAAGGTATTAAACTTAACAGGACAATAGTTGATCTATTTACCTCGTCATGTTATTCAACTAAACCAGACAATAGATGATCTATTTACCTAGTCAGGTTATTAAACTAAACCAGACAATAGATGATCTATTTACCTAGTCAAGTTATTAAACTTAACAGGACAATAGTTGATCTATTTACCTCGTCATGTTATTCAACTAAACCAGACAATAGATGATCTATTTACCTAGTCATGTAATAGTGTTATTAAATTAAACCAGACAATAGATGATCTATTTACCTAGTCATGTTATTAAACTAAACCAGACAATAGATGATCTCCTTACCTAGTCATGTCATTAAACTAAACCAGACAATAGTTGATCCATTTACCTAGTCATGTTATTAACACAATAATTGATCTATTTACCTAGTCATGTTATTAAACTATACCAGACAATAGATGATCTCTTTACCTAGTCATGTAATGGTGTTATTAAATTAAACCAGACAATAGATTATCTCTTTACCTAGTCATGTTATTAAACTAAACCAGACAATAGTTGATCTATTTACCTAGTCATGTTATTAACACAATAGTTGATCTATTTACCTAGTCATGTAATGGTGTTATTAAACTAAACCAGCCAATAGATGATCTATTTACCTAGTCATGTTATTAACACAATAGTTTATCTATTTACCTAGTCATGTTATTAAACTAAACCAGCCAATAGATGATCTATTTACCTATTCATGTAATGGTGTTATTAAACTAAACCAGACAATAGATGATCTATTTACCTAGTCAGGTTATTAAACTAAACCAGACAATAGATGATCTATTTACCTAGTCAAGTTATTAACACAATAGTTGATCTATTTACCTAGTCATGTTATTGACACAATAGTTGATCTCTTTACCTAGTCATGTAATGGTGTTATTAAACTAAACCAGATAATAGTTGATCTATTTACCTAGTCAGGTTATTAACACAATAGTTGATCTATTTACCTAGTCATGTTATTAAACTAAACCAGACAATAGTTGATCTCTTTACCTCGTCATGTTATTAAACTAAACCAGACAATAGTTGATGTATTTACCTAGTCTTGTTATTAACACAATAGTTGATCTATTTACCTAGTCATGTTATTGACACAATAGTTTCTCTATTTACCTAGTCATGTTATTAAACTATACCAGACAATAGATGATCTCTTTACCTAGTCATGTAATGGTGTTATTAAACTAAACCAGACAACAGTTGATCTCCTTACCTAGTCATGTCATTAAACTAAACCAGACAATATTTGATCTATTTACCTAGTCAGGTAATTAAACAAAACCAGACAATAGATGATCTCTTTACCTAGTCATGTTATTGAACTAAACCAGACAATATATGCTCTATTTACCTAGTCATGTTATTAAACTAAACCAGACAATAGATGATCTATTTACCTAGTCATGTCATTAAACTAAACCAGACAATAGTTGATCTATTTACCTAGTCATGTAATGGTGTTATTAAACTAAACCAGCCAATAGATGATCTATTTACCTAGTCATGTTATTAACACAATAGTTTATCTATTTACCTAGTCAGGTTATTAAACTAAACCAGACAATAGATGATCTATTTACCTAGTCAGGTAATTAAACAAAACCAGACAATAGATGATCTATTTACCTAGTCATGTTATTAAACTAAACCAGACAATAGATGATCTATTTACCTAGTCATGTAATGGTGTTATTAAACTAAACCAGACAACAGTTGATCTCCTTACCTAGTCATGTCATTAAACTAAACCAGACAATATTTGATCTATTTACCTAGTCAGGTAATTAAACAAAACCAGACAATAGATGATCTCTTTACCTAGTCATGTTATTGAACTAAACCAGACAATATATGCTCTATTTACCTAGTCATGTTATTAAACTAAACCAGACAATAGATGATCTATTTACCTAGTCATGTCATTAAACTAAACCAGACAATAGTTGATATCTTTACCTAGTCATGTAATGATGTTATTAAACTAAACCAGACAATAGTTGATCTATTTACCTAGTCATGTTATTAAACTAAACCAGACAATAGCTGCTATATTTGCCTAGTCATGTTATTAAACTAAACCAGACAATAGATGATCTATTTACCTAGTTATGTAATGGTGTTATTAAACTAAACCAGACAATAGTTGATCTATTTACCTAGTCATGTTATTAACACAATAGTTGATCTATTTACCTAGTCATGTTATTAACACAATAGTTTATATATTTACCTAGTCATGTTATTAAACTAAACCAGACAATAGATGATCTATTTAACTAGTCATGTTATTAACACAATAGTTTATCTAATTACCTAGTCAGGTTATTAAACTAAACCAGACAATAGATGATCTATTTACCTAGTCAGGTTATTAAACTAAACCAGACAATATATGATCTATTTACCTAGTCATGTAATGGTGTTATTAAACTAAACCAGACAATAGTTGATTTATTTACCTAGTCATGTTATTAAACTAAACCAAACAATAGTTGATCTATTTACCTAGTCTTGTTATTAAACTAAACTAGACAATAGATGATCTCTTTACCTAGTCAGGTTATTAAACTAAACCAGACAATGGTTGATCTTACCTAGTCATGTTATTAAACTAAACCAGAAAATAGATGATCTATTTACCTAGTCAGGTTATTAAACTAAACCAGACAATAGTTGATGTATTTACCTAGTCTTGTTATTAACACAATAGTTGATCTATTTACCTTGTCAGGTTATTAAACTAAACCAGACAATAGATGATCTATTTACCTAGTCAGGTTATTAAACTAAACCAGACAATAGATGATCTATTTACCTAGTCATGTAACGGTGTTATTAAACTAAACCAGACAATAGTTGATTTATTTACCTAGTCATGTTATTAAACTAAACCAAACAATAGTTGAACTATTTACCTAGTCTTGTTATTAAACTAAACCAGACAATATATGATCTCTTTACCTAGTCAGGTTATTAAACTAAACCAGACAATGGTTGATCTTACCTAGTCATGTTATTAAACTAAACCAGAAAATAGATGATCTATTTACCTAGTCAGGTTATTAAACTAAACCAGACAATAGTTTATGTATTTACCTAGTCTTGTTGTTAACACAATAGTTGATCTATTTACCTAGTCATGTTATTGACACAATAGTTGATCTCTTTACCTAGTCATGTAATGGTGTTATTAAACTAAACCAGATAATAGTTTATCTATTTACCTAGTCAGGTTATTAACACAATAGTTGATCTATTTACCTAGTCATGTTATTAAACTAAACCAGACAATAGTTGATCTCTTTACCTCGTCATGTTATTAAACTAAACCAGACAATAGTTGATGTATTTACCTAGTCTTGTTATTAACACAATAGTTGATCTATTTACCTAGTCATGTTATTGACACAATAGTTGATCTCTTTACCTAGTCATGTAATGGTGTTATTAAACTAAACCAGATAATAGTTGATCTATTTACCTAGTCAGGTTATTAACACAATAGTTGATCTATTTACCTAGTCATGTTATTAAACTAAACCAGACAATAGTTGATCTCTTTACCTCGTCATGTTATTAAACTAAACCAGACAATAGTTGATGTATTTACCTAGTCTTGTTATTAACACAATAGTTGATCTATTTACCTAGTCATGTTATTGACACAATAGTTTCTCTATTTACCTAGTCATGTTATTAAACTATACCAGACAATAGATGATCTCTTTACCTAGTCATGTAATGGTGTTATTAAATTAAACCAGACAATAGATTATCTCTTTACCTAGTCATGTTATTAAACTAAACCAGACAATAGTTGATCTATTTACCTAGTCATGTTATTAACACAATAGTTGATCTATTTACCTAGTCATGTAATGGTGTTATTAAACTAAACCAGCCAATAGATGATCTATTTACCTAGTCATGTTATTAACACAATAGTTTATCTATTTACCTAGTCATGTTATTAAACTAAACCAGCCAATAGATGATCTATTTACCTAGTCAGGTTATTAAACTAAACCAGACAATAGATGATCTATTTACCTAGTCAAGGTATTAAACTTAACAGGACAATAGTTGATCTATTTACCTCGTCATGTTATTCAACTAAACCAGACAATAGATGATCTATTTACCTAGTCAGGTTATTAAACTAAACCAGACAATAGATGATCTATTTACCTAGTCAAGTTATTAAACTTAACAGGACAATAGTTGATCTATTTACCTCGTCATGTTATTCAACTAAACCAGACAATAGATGATCTATTTACCTAGTCATGTAATAGTGTTATTAAATTAAACCAGACAATAGATGATCTATTTACCTAGTCATGTTATTAAACTAAACCAGACAATAGATGATCTCCTTACCTAGTCATGTCATTAAACTAAACCAGACAATAGTTGATCCATTTACCTAGTCATGTTATTAACACAATAATTGATCTATTTACCTAGTCATGTTATTAAACTATACCAGACAATAGATGATCTCTTTACCTAGTCATGTAATGGTGTTATTAAATTAAACCAGACAATAGATTATCTCTTTACCTAGTCATGTTATTAAACTAAACCAGACAATAGTTGATCTATTTACCTAGTCATGTTATTAACACAATAGTTGATCTATTTACCTAGTCATGTAATGGTGTTATTAAACTAAACCAGCCAATAGATGATCTATTTACCTAGTCATGTTATTAACACAATAGTTTATCTATTTACCTAGTCATGTTATTAAACTAAACCAGCCAATAGATGATCTATTTACCTATTCATGTAATGGTGTTATTAAACTAAACCAGACAATAGATGATCTATTTACCTAGTCAGGTTATTAAACTAAACCAGACAATAGATGATCTATTTACCTAGTCAAGTTATTAACACAATAGTTGATCTATTTACCTAGTCATGTTATTGACACAATAGTTGATCTCTTTACCTAGTCATGTAATGGTGTTATTAAACTAAACCAGATAATAGTTGATCTATTTACCTAGTCAGGTTATTAACACAATAGTTGATCTATTTACCTAGTCATGTTATTAAACTAAACCAGACAATAGTTGATCTCTATACCTCGTCATGTTATTAAACTAAACCAGACAATAGTTGATGTATTTACCTAGTCTTGTTATTAACACAATAGTTGATCTATTTACCTAGTCATGTTATTGACACAATAGTTTCTCTATTTACCTAGTCATGTTATTAAACTATACCAGACAATAGATGATCTCTTTACCTAGTCATGTAATGGTGTTATTAAATTAAACCAGACAATAGATTATCTCTTTACCTAGTCATGTTATTAAACTAAACCAGACAATAGTTGATCTATTTACCTAGTCATGTTATTAACACAATAGTTGATCTATTTACCTAGTCATGTAATGGTGTTATTAAACTAAACCAGCCAATAGATGATCTATTTACCTAGTCATGTTATTAACACAATAGTTTATCTATTTACCTAGTCATGTTATTAAACTAAACCAGCCAATAGATGATCTATTTACCTATTCATGTAATGGTGTTATTAAACTAAACCAGACAATAGATGATCTATTTACCTAGTCATGTTATTAAACTAAACCAGACAATAGATGATCTCCTTACCTAGTCATGTCATTAAACTAAACCAGACAATAGTTGATCTATTTACCTAGTCAGGTAAAATAAACAAAACCAGACAATAGATGATCTCTTTACCTAGTCATGTTATTGAACTAAACCAGACAATAGTTGATCTCTTTACCTAGTCATGTCATTAAACTAAACCAGACAATATATGCTCTATTTACCTAGTCATGTTATTAAACTAAACCAGACAATAGATGATCTATTTACCTAGTCAGGTTATTAAACTAAACCAGACAATAGTTGATGTCTTTACCTAGTCATGTAATGGTGTTATTAAACTAAACCAGACAATAGTTGATCTCTTTACCTAGTCATGTTATTAAACTAAACCAGACAATAGTTGATCTATTTACCTAGTCATGTTATTAAACTAAACCAGACAATAGTTGATCTATTTACCTAGTCATGTTATTAACACAATAGTTGATCTATTTACCTAGTCATGTTATTAAACTAAACCAGACAATAGTTGATCTCTTTACCTAGTCATGTTATTAAACTAAACCAGACAATATATGCTTCATTTACCTAGTCATGTTATTAAACTAAACCAGACAATAGATGATCTATTTACCTAGTCAGGTTATTAAACTAAACCAGACAATAGTTGATCTCTTTACCTAGTCATGTTATTAAACTAAACCAGACAATAGTTGATCTCTTTACCTAGTCATGTTATTAAACTAAACCAGACAATAGATGATCTATTTACCTAGTCAAGTTATTAAACTTAACAAGACAATAGTTGATCTATTTACCTAGTCATGTTATTCAACTAAACCAGACAATAGTTGATCTCTTTACCTAGTCATGTTATTAAACTAAACCAGACAATAGTTGATCTATTTACCTAGTCATGTTATTAACACAATAGTTGATCTATTTAACTAGTCATGTTATTAAACTAAACCAGACAATAGTTGATCTGTTTACCTAGTCAGGTTATTATACTAAACCAGACAATAGATGATCTATTTACCTAGTCATGTTATTAAACTAAACCAGACATTAGATGATCTATTTACCTAGTCAGGCTATTAAACAAAACCAGCCAATAGTTGATATATTTACCTAGTCACGTTATTAAACTAAACCAGACAATAGATTATATATTTACCTAGTCATGTTATTAACCCAATAGTTGATCTATTTACCTAGTCATGTTATTAAACTAAACCAGACAATAGTTGATCTATTTACCTAGTCATGTTATTAACACAATAGTTGATCTATTTACCTAGTCATGTTATTAAACTAAACCAGACAATAGTTGATCTATTTACCTAGTCATGTTATTAACACAATAGTTGATCTATTTACCTAGTCATGTTATTAAACTAAACCAGACAATAGAGTATCTATTTACCTAGTCATGCAATGGTGTTATTAAACTAAACCAGACAATAGTTGATCTCTTTACCTAGTCATGTAATGGTGTTATTAAACTAAACCAGACAAAAGTTTATCTATTTACCTAGTCATGTTATTAAACTAAACCAGACATCAGTTGATCTATTTACCTAGTCATGTTATTGAACTAAACCAGACAATAGTTGATCTCTTTACCTAGTCATGTTATTAAACTAAACCAGACAATATATGCTTCATTTACCTAGTCATGTTATTAAACTAAACCAGACAATAGATGATCTATTTACCTAGTCAGGTTATTAAACTAAACCAGACAATAGTTGATCTCTTTACCTAGTCATGTTATTAAACTAAAAAAGACAATAGTTGATCTCTTTACCTAGTCATGTTATTAAACTAAACCAGACAATAGATGATCTCTTTACCTAGTCAGGTTATTAAACTAAACCAGAAATTAGATGATCTATTTACCTAGTCAGGTTATTAAACTAAACCAGACGGTAGTTGATCTCTTCACCTAGTCATGTTATTAAACTAAACCAGACAATAGATGATCTATTTACCTAGTCAAGTTATTAAACTTAACAGGACAATAGTTGATCTATTTACCTAGTCATGTTATTCAACTAAACCAGACAATAGTTGATCTCTTTACCTAGTCATGTTATTAAACTAAACCAGACAATAGTTGATCTATTTACCTAGTCATGTTATTAACACAATAGTTGATCTATTTAACTAGTCATGTTATTAAACTAAACCAGACAATAGTTGATCTGTTTACCTAGTCAGGTTATTATACTAAACCAGACAATAGATGATCTATTTACCTAGTCATGTTATTAAACTAAACCAGACATTAGATGATCTATTTACCTAGTCAGGTTATTAAACTAAACCAGCCAATAGTTGATATATTTACCTAGTCACGTTAGTAAACTAAACCAGACAATAGATTATATATTTACCTAGTCATGTTATTAACCCAATAGTTGATCTATTTACCTAGTCATGTTATTAAACTAAACCAGACAATAGTTGATCTATTTACCTAGTCATGTTATTAACACAATAGTTGATCTATTTACCTAGTCATGTTATTAAACTAAACCAGACAATAGTTGATCTATTTACCTAGTCATGTTATTAACACAATAGTTGATCTATTTACCTAGTCATGTTATTAAACTAAACCAGACAATAGAGTATCTATTTACCTAGTCATGCAATGGTGTTATTAAACTAAACCAGACAATAGTTGATCTCTTTACCTAGTCATGTAATGGTGTTATTAAACTAAACCAGACAAAAGTTTATCTATTTACCTAGTCACGTTATTAAACTAAACCAGACATCAGTTGATCTATTTACCTAGTCATGTTATTGAACTAAACCAGACAATAGTTGATCTCTTTACCTAGTCATGTTATTAAACTAAACCAGACAATATATGCTTCATTTACCTAGTCATGTTATTAAACTAAACCAGACAATAGATGATCTATTTACCTAGTCAGGTTATTAAACTAAACCAGACAATAGTTGATCTCTTTACCTAGTC
Organism: Oncorhynchus kisutch; assembly: GCF_002021735.2. NCBI lineage: Eukaryota > Metazoa > Chordata > Actinopteri > Salmoniformes > Salmonidae > Oncorhynchus > Oncorhynchus kisutch. Next base: position 257,024 of record NW_022262469.1, read on the forward strand.
ATGTTATTAAACTAAACCAGACAATAGATGATCTATTTACCTAGTCAGGTTATTAAACTAAACCAGACGGTAGTTGATCTCTTCACCTAGTCATGTTATTAAACTAAACCAGACAATAGATGATCTATTTACCTAGTCAAGTTATTAAACTTAACAGGACAATAGTTGTTCTATTTACCTTGTCATGTTATTCAACTAAACCAGACAATAGATGATCTATTTACCTAGTCATGTAATAGTGTTATTAAATTAAACCAGACAATAGATGATCTATTTACCTAGTCATGTTATTAAACTAAACCAGACAATAGATGATCTCCTTACCTAGTCATGTCATTAAACTAAACCAGACAATAGTTGATCTATTTACCTAGTCAGGTAAAATAAACAAAACCAGACAATAGATGATCTCTTTACCTAGTCATGTTATTGAACTAAACCAGACAATAGTTGATCTCTTTACCTAGTCATGTCATTAAACTAAACCAGACAATATATGCTCTATTTACCTAGTCATGTTATTAAACTAAACCAGACAATAGATGATCTATTTACCTAGTCAGGTTATTAAACTAAACCAGACAATAGTTGATGTCTTTACCTAGTCATGTAATGGTGTTATTAAACTAAACCAGACAATAGTTGATCTCTTTACCTAGTCATGTTATTAAACTAAACCAGACAATAGTTGATCTATTTACCTAGTCATGTTATTAAACTAAACCAGACAATAGTTGATCTATTTACCTAGTCATGTTATTAACACAATAGTTGATCTATTTACCTAGTCATGTTATTAAACTAAACCAGACAATAGTTGATCTATTTACCTAGTCATGTTATTAACACAATAGTTGATCTCTTTACCTAGTCATGTTATTAAACTAAACTTGACAATAGTGTATCTGTTTACCTAGTCATGTTATTAAACTAAACCAGCCAATAGTTGATCTATTTACCTAGTCACGTTATTAAACTAAACCAGACAATAGATTATATATTTACCTAGTCATGTTATTAACACAATAGTTGATCTATTTACCTGGTCATGTTATTAAACTAAACCAGACAATAGTTGATCTATTTACCTAGTCATGTTATTAACACAATAATTGATCTATTTACCTAGTCATGTTATTAAACTAAACCAGACAATAGTTGATCTATTTACCTAGTCATGTTATTAACACAATAGTTCATCTATTTACCTAGTCATGTTATTAAACTAAACCAGACAATAGATGATCTATTTACCTAGTCATGCAATGGTGTTATTAAACTAAACCAGACAATAGTTGATCTCTTTACCTAGTCATGTAATGGTGTTATTAAACTAAACCAGACAAAAGTTTATCTATTTACCTAGTCATGTTATTAAACTAAACCAGACAATAGATGATCTATTTACCTAGTCAGGTTATTAAACTAAACCAGACAATAGTTGATCTCTTTACCTAGTCATGTTATTAAACTAAAAAAGACGACAATAGTTGATCTCTTTACCTAGTCATGTTATTAAACTAAACCAGACAATAGATGATCTCTTTACCTAGTCAGGTTATTAAACTAAACCAGAAATTAGATGATCTATTTACCTAGTCAGGTTATTAAACTAAACCAGACGGTAGTTGATCTCTTCACCTAGTCATGTTATTAAACTAAACCAGACAATAGATGATCTATTTACCTAGTCAAGTTATTAAACTTAACAGGACAATAGTTGATCTATTTACCTAGTCATGTTATTCAACTAAACCAGACAATAGTTGATCTCTTTACCTAGTCATGTTATTAAACTAAACCAGACAATAGTTGATCTATTTACCTAGTCATGTTATTAACACAATAGTTGATCTATTTAACTAGTCATGTTATTAAACTAAACCAGACAATAGTTGATCTGTTTACCTAGTCAGGTTATTATACTAAACCAGACAATAGATGATCTATTTACCTAGTCATGTTATTAAACTAAACCAGACATTAGATGATCTATTTACCTAGTCAGGTTATTAAACTAAACCAGCCAATAGTTCATATATTTACCTAGTCACGTTAGTAAACTAAACCAGACAATAGATTATATATTTACCTAGTCATGTTATTAACCCAATAGTTGATCTATTTACCTAGTCATGTTATTAAACTAAACCAGACAATAGTTGATCTATTTACCTAGTCATGTTATTAACACAATAGTTGATCTATTTACCTAGTCATGTTATTAAACTAAACCAGACAATAGTTGATCTATTTACCTAGTCATGTTATTAACACAATAGTTGATCTATTTACCTAGTCATGTTATTAAACTAAACCAGACAATAGAGTATCTATTTACCTAGTCATGCAATGGTGTTATTAAACTAAACCAGACAATAGTTGATCTCTTTACCTAGTCATGTAATGGTGTTATTAAACTAAACCAGACAAAAGTTTATCTATTTACCTAGTCACGTTATTAAACTAAACCAGACATCAGTTGATCTATTTACCTAGTCATGTTATTGAACTAAACCAGACAATAGTTGATCTCTTTACCTAGTCATGTTATTAAACTAAACCAGACAATATATGCTTCATTTACCTAGTCATGTTATTAAACTAAACCAGACAATAGATGATCTATTTACCTAGTCAGGTTATTAAACTAAACCAGACAATAGTTGATCTCTTTACCTAGTCATGTTATTAAACTAAACCAGACAATAGATGATCTATTTACCTAGTCAGGTTATTAAACTAAACCAGACGGTAGTTGATCTCTTCACCTAGTCATGTTATTAAACTAAACCAGACAATAGATGATCTATTTACCTAGTCAAGTTATTAAACTTAACAGGACAATAGTTGTTCTATTTACCTTGTCATGTTATTCAACTAAACCAGACAATAGATGATCTATTTACCTAGTCATGTAATAGTGTTATTAAATTAAACCAGACAATAGATGATCTATTTACCTAGTCATGTTATTAAACTAAACCAGACAATAGATGATCTCCTTACCTAGTCATGTCATTAAACTAAACCAGACAATAGTTGATCTATTTACCTAGTCAGGTAAAATAAACAAAACCAGACAATAGATGATCTCTTTACCTAGTCATGTTATTGAACTAAACCAGACAATAGTTGATCTCTTTACCTAGTCATGTCATTAAACTAAACCAGACAATATATGCTCTATTTACCTAGTCATGTTATTAAACTAAACCAGACAATAGATGATCTATTTACCTAGTCAGGTTATTAAACTAAACCAGACAATAGTTGATGTCTTTACCTAGTCATGTAATGGTGTTATTAAACTAAACCAGACAATAGTTGATCTCTTTACCTAGTCATGTTATTAAACTAAACCAGACAATAGTTGATCTATTTACCTAGTCATGTTATTAAACTAAACCAGACAATAGTTGATCTATTTACCTAGTCATGTTATTAACACAATAGTTGATCTATTTACCTAGTCATGTTATTAAACTAAACCAGACAATAGTTGATCTATTTACCTAGTCATGTTATTAACACAATAGTTGATCTCTTTACCTAGTCATGTTATTAAACTAAACTTGACAATAGTGTATCTGTTTACCTAGTCATGTTATTAAACTAAACCAGCCAATAGTTGATCTATTTACCTAGTCACGTTATTAAACTAAACCAGACAATAGATTATATATTTACCTAGTCATGTTATTAACACAATAGTTTATCTATTTACCTGGTCATGTTATTAAACTAAACCAGACAATAGTTGATCTATTTACCTAGTCATGTTATTAACACAATAATTGATCTATTTACCTAGTCATGTTATTAAACTAAACCAGACAATAGTTGATCTATTTACCTAGTCATGTTATTAACACAATAGTTCATCTATTTACCTAGTCATGTTATTAAACTAAACCAGACAATAGATGATCTATTTACCTAGTCATGCAATGGTGTTATTAAACTAAACCAGACAATAGTTGATCTCTTTACCTAGTCATGTAATGGTGTTATTAAACTAAACCAGACAAAAGTTTATCTATTTACCTAGTCATGTTATTAAACTAAACCAGACATTAGTTGATCTATTTACCTAGTCATGTTATTAAGACAATAGTTGATCTATTTACCTAGTCATGTTATTAACACAATAGTTGATCTATTTACCTAGTCATGTTATTGAACTAAACCAGACAATAGTTGATCTCTTTACCTAGTCATGTTATTAAACTAAACCAGACAATATATGCTCTATTTACCTAGTCATGTTATTAAACTAAACCAGACAATAGATGATCTATTTACCTAGTCAGGTTATTAAACTAAACCAGACAATAGTTGATCTCTTTACCTAGTCATGTTATTAAACTAAACCAGACAATAGATTATCTATTTACCTAGTCAAGTTATTAAACTTAACAAGACAATAGTTGATCTATTTACCTCGTCATGTTATTAAACTAAACCAGACAATAGTTGATCTATTTACCTAGTCATGTTATTGACACAATAGTTTATCTATTTACCTAGTCATGTTATTAAACTAAACCAGACAATAGTTGATCTATTTACCTCGTCATGTAATGGTGTTATTAAACTAAACCAGCCGATAGATGATCCGGAACCTGCGCACCCAGTAGGTCAGGGTGTGACTAGAGGGTGTTCTAGTTTATAATTGCTATGTTGTGTTCTAGTTTATATTTTCTTTGTTGGTGTTTTGTATGATTCCCAATAAGAGGCAGCTGGTAATCGTTGTCTCTAATTGTGGATCATATTTAAGTAGATATTTCTCCCACCTGTGTTTGTGGTATATTGTTTTGTGTTTGTGCATGTGCATGTGCACCACGTAGTCACGTTTAGTTGTTCGTTTATTGATTTTGTCATGACGTTGCCCTCTTTGGGTACAGCGAGCACCCCTCCTTCTGCACCAGCCCTTTTCTATGCACCATTCCCCTACCCCCCTGTCTCCTACACCCAGGCTGCTGTGGTCAGAGAGAGGTCATAAATTCCTGGAGGAGATCTCCCCATGGCCACTGTATAGAGAGAGAGTGAATTTTCATAGAGAACAAAGGAATTTCTTCCACCTCACAGAACTTGAGGTCCGAACAACATTTATGTTCTGGAGAAGGTATAAAAGATCGGTGAAGAATCCAGCTACGAACTGGTCCGTTTGGTATAATTTTGTGAAACTCATGGGAGACAATAAGGCCACATTACCATAACGCTGTTTATACAATAGCCTCAGATATGAGGCTTACATGTAATTGTTGTACAGGATGAATGAGGAAAGATTAAACTATTTGTGAAATTATGGGATGCCATGTAATGATGTAATGTGAGAGAATTGAATGTCTGTGTGAAGTTTCACTTAAGTCACTGGCACCCCATGAACACAGCCAGGACTTGGGGTCATGAGACAGCCTTTTTCTGCTCTTCCGAATATAATCCCCACCTTGAGAATTTCTCAACAGACCATGTTTCTCTCAATTACGAGATGACAAAGGTTGCAGACCAGCTTACCTCAATAACGAGAGGGCCAAGGTTTGAGACCAGACTGCTTAATCTTTTAATAACCATCCCATGTGGTTAAACTGTTAGACTATCGATACCGACAGAATAAGAACAAGTCTTTGATATTAATTACTGGTCTGCAGCTAGGAATTCAGTATCATTGAACGCGAAGACCGACAACCGCCGAAAAATCTATTCTATAACGACAGGAATGAATCTCACTCTGAACTATCTATACTAACCACTACAGAGAGAGAGAGAGCGGACAGACTCTCCAACGGAAACTAACTCTTCAACAGAGATCCCAACGACACACTGAGCGTAAATATATATATTGATTGCAATTGTTCCCGAATGAGTGAGCGTTCATGTGCAAAGGAATAGCATTTCAATTGTTATAATTATCATCTTTGTAGTGTCTCATCTCAGTTGACCCCCACTTCCCTTTTGTCCACCAAGCCGCGATACCGGTTTATCCCACTAGGGAAACGCCGTTATCATTTCCTCGTAACTATCTACTCTTTTTTTTATACATTTCTGTGAATGACTTAGTTAGCAAATAAATGAATTTAAACAATTGATGTATGGATGACTCATAGTGAAGACTGTGTTCGTGCAGATCACCAACAATTTTTGACGTTTGGAATGAGACAAAATGAAGTTTCACTTCACTTTCCCGCTCTTACGACAACCGTGACAAAATCTTTGTTAATTAGGGGTTGGTCAGTCACAGAATTGATCATCGCCTACCGATACTTTCCAGATAGACTAGTTACGAAGAAGTGTGGAATAGATAAGCCAATATGGTGATAACAGAGGCAGATAGAAACCTTTACTTTTTTAACAAAATGCATGAGTATTATACACAGAATAAATATATTTTATTTCTTCTGAAATATTCAATTAGATTTTGGGAAATTAATATAGCTAATTTCACACTAAAGTAACACAACAAATAATATAATTGAAAGCAATAATAATTAATGTTGCCGTATACAGAACCCATTGATAGAATTGAATTTATTGTGTATTTTTTGTTAGCAAGGTTAAATAGTTTTATTTAAACAGGTTGGTATCTCTGAGATTAAAATGTAATAAAAACATATTCAATGGTTTTTTCTCTCACAATAAAACAGTTAATCGCAAATAAACGACAGGGCTGACTAAAAACACAACTGCACTTGTTTAATGAAACAATATCATTTTCTCCCCCTGTTATATCAAGACCATGTTTGTTTCAACAGAACCAAACATATCATGCAACATATAGCATAACAGAGCTAAACACAAAATGACTGTTTAATGAATCCAACACCATGCATAGGCAATTACTTTTTAGCCATCCCTTTAAACACCCATGAAGAAAGAGGATGTTGCTGAGCATGAACCGTCTCTCCTCTCTCCTGCTCGGATGGGGCACTGGAAGCCAGGATGATGAGGATGTGGCGGGCAAGATTGCTGAGCGCAGGGAACTGAAATCTCTGTGCCTGCCACCACAGCAGAACAGCGGCAGGTTTGCTTGTTAGACTGGGGTCCAGTTTGATGCCACATTGTGTTTTATTCAGTTTTCCACTGGTCTTGACACAGGCATAATGATATCTGCTCCATCCTCCAAGTTGGAGGACTCATAGTATGTGAATGTTAGTCTCTTTGGCTGTGAGGGCCCTGGCTCTTCATCAGTGGGGGGACCTACGGCTCTGGCTCCACTCTTAAGGCCCAAATTCATAATGAGCTCATTAGTTGCCTGCATAACCTCCTCATGTGCATTTTCCTCCAGAATCTTCAACAGATGCAACTTCGGGGTCTTGTAGAATTTACTTAACTCAGCTGCACTTGATATGCACCAGATTCCTTCTTGTAATGTAAAACTGACCAAATTTAGTTTTAATGTTTTGCGGGAAAGTGCGTGCTGTTTCACCAATTCTGGGCACCCCAAGCTGAAAAGACATCACAAACTGGTAACACAAAAGCAGAGAGTCAGGATTATCCATCATCTTTTTTTGGAGGGATCCATGGCAGACTTTGATAAGCAAATGAAATGAAATTGTCATCTGTTAAAATGAGAGGGATGAATATGTGTAAATGTCATTTTACTGGTTTAGAACATCTTGTATTGGAGACATGATTGTGTGTAGCTACTTGTCTTTCATTGCATTGTAGCGTGTAGCTAGTCTATGGGTATCTGCTAGCTAGTCTATGGTATCTGCTAGCTAGTCTATGGGTATCTGCTAGCTAGTCTATGGGTATCTGCTAGCTAGTCTATGGGTATCTGCTAGCTAGTCTATGGTATCTGCTAGCTAGTCCATTGTATCTGCTAGCTAGTCTATGGGTATCTGCTAGCTAGTCTATGGGTATCTGCTAGCTAGTCTATGGGTATCTGCTAGCTAGTCTATGGTATCTGCTAGCTAGTCCATTGTATCTGCTAGCCAGTCCATTGTATCTGCTAGCTAGTCTATGGGTATCTGCTAGCTAGTCTATGGGTCTCTGCTAGCTAGTCTATGGTATCTGCTAGCCAGTCCATTGTATCTGCTAGCCAGTCCATTGTATCTGCTAGCCAGTCTATGGGTATTTACTAGCTAGTCTATGGGTATCTGCTAGCTAGTCTATGGGTATCTGCTAGCTAGTCTTATGGGTATCTGCTAGCTAGTCTATGGGTATCTGCTAGCTAGTCTATGGGTATCTGCTAGCTAGTCTATGGTATCTGCTAGCCAGTCCATTGTATCTGCTAGCCAGTCCATTGTATCTGCTAGCCAGTCTATGGGTTTCTACTAGCAAGTATATGGGTATCTGGTAGCTAGTCTATGGGTATCTGCTAGCTAGTCTATGGGTATCTGCTAGCTAGTCTATGGGTTTCTGCTAGCTAGTCTATGGGTATCTGCTAGCTAGTCTATGGGTATCTGCTAGCTAGTCTATGGGTATCTGTATCTGCTAGCTAGTCTATGGGTATCTGCTAGCTAGTCTATGGGTATCTGCTAGCTAGTCTATGGGTTTCTGCTAGCTGTCATTCAGCTAGCACTACTCTGGTGAGATTTGCTAGCTTTTGCCATCTGATAAAACTCAATAGAGACATGTGCAAATGTGCTTTTACAGTTGTCTTAGTAAACTGTGTTGGCACGTACACACACACACACACACACACACACACACACACACACACACACACACACACACACACATACACACACACACACACACAGTAGTACGTTGTGCTAGGTATTGGCTTGTTTGCAACACTTTTGTTTCAGGAATTGAAAAGATGAATGCTCAAATGATTTTGCCACAAAATTTGTCCTCAGCTTCTCTTTTAGACCAAGTTGGCAATTGACGGCTCAGAATCCTCTTTGGACAAAATAACTTGCAGCTTTTGACTATTCCGCCTGTAATATCATTGTCTGTGAATGAACTCTCAAATGAGATAAAGAAGCAGTTGAGACTGAAAGGTAACTTTAGGCTTCAATTCATGGAGAGTGAGTTTTGAAATGAGTTCATGAACTTGACCTCAACAGCAGATATCCAGGACAAAGGTACTATCAAATAAAATAAAATATAACAAAATAATATTTTATTGGTCACATACACATTCACTTACTACTTATGTAATGCAATAAAATGCAAATGAATTACTTAAATATCATACAATGTGATTTTCTGGATTTTTGTTTTAGATTCCGTCTCTCACAGTTGAAGTGTACCTATGATAAATATTACAGACCTCTACATGCTTTGTAAATGGGAAAACCTGCAAAATCGGCAGTGTATCAAATACTTGTTCTCCCCACTGTATATACTGTACTCAAAACCATCGACTGCATCTTTTGCCTATGCCGGTCTGTACATTGCCCAAATGTCAATGTATTTTACTTGCATTCTTCATATAATTTATTTTTCTTTCGTAGTATAGTTTGTTCTTCTTTTTATTTAGTTTGGTCCAATGATTCCTTCATTTGCAGTATGTTTGCCAATCAGTTGTGCTTCCAGACTTATTTGCCATACCTTTTGCCTCATCCCTCTCAACCACACAATTTTTCAATTCCTTATCAATTCAAGGGGATTTAACCATTTTTACAGTATTTTTCTCAATTGGTGCATTTGTATTAGAAAGTGGAATAAGCAATTCCATAAATGTGTCAATTGCTGCGTCTGGTTGCTCCTCATTACACACCACAGATCAGAAAATATGCGTTACATCATCAACATAAGAACCACTACAAAACCTTTTCTATGACCTCTTATACACTAAATTAAGGCCTTATTAACTTTGGTTTTCCTAGACATGGCTGCTAAACTCAGCGAAAAAATGTTTTCCTCTTGCTGTCAACTGCGTTTTTTTTCAGCAAACTTAACATGTGTAAATATTTGTATGAAGATAACAAGATTCAACAACTAAGACATAAACTGAACAAGTTCCACAGACGTGACGACCAGAAATTGAATAATGTGTCCCTGAACAAATGGGGGAGTCAAAATCCAAAGTAACAGTCGCTCTTCTTCCAAGTTGGCGTAGCAGTCAGACGTCTGTCGTGTCCCCTTGTATATTTTTACATATTTTTCTTCACATATCTTTTAAAAATATTTTCCTAAACCTCAACTTCTAAATCCTCTCCTGCAACCCGCCTCACCCAATGTGGCCCGGATCTGTTTTTTCTAAAGTATTTCTATTTACTTCTGATCTGGAATCCCTCAACTGAAGCTTGCCAGCTAACTACCTACCAGCTATCAGTTAGCAAAGTATTGCTAGCGGTCATCAGCTAACCTTTGGCTTGGAAAGCTCTCACCAGTTCGAACAACGTGAGTCAAACCAGAGCATAACGGACCTATTTCTCTCCATATCCCCAGATTCCTACCGCAAACTCTGAACATTCTCATCTGGATCTTCGCAACTAGCTAACCGCAATCCCGGGTGACCACTCCTGGCTAGCATTCCCATCCCGGGGGAATCACCAATTATCCCAAAGCTAGTGGTCACCGGTTTCTTGCCCCATGGTCGAACCCTCAGGAGGAGTCTCACCGTGTATGCTGGCTGGCCATCGATGACACGGGGGGAGGGATGGGTCTAGAAACAGAAGACAAGGGGCAGTCAGACATGGTTTTGACTCTAGACACAGAACATGTAGGAAAAATATGGAGGGTACGTGGCAACAGAGGAAGAACAGCAGAGGGGCTAATGATCTTGGAGCATGGGGGGGAGGTCTCGGCTTCCGGGTGTGTAGCCGTGGCACTATAGCGGCGCGTGCCTTCACCTTAGGCTTGACCTTCTTGGATACAGGTCTGTTTTGCGGAAGCTAAGTGGCCCGGAGGTCCTGTTACTCCGCAGAGATGGCGGAGAGGTACGGGGCAATCTCCAAGCCCCCAGGAAGACATTCTGGGGCAGGAAGAGATCAGACAATGAGTGGCAGGACGGACTCCAGCCCACAATAGCACCAGTAGCTAAGTCAATTGAGGGATTCTGTCGCAAGAGCCAAGAGAATCCCAATACAACGGGAACCTGCGGAGACTCAACCAGCAGGAATTGGATCGTCTCGCTGTGGTTTCCCGACAGTCGTAGGTTCACAGGGGGTGGTCTGGTGTGTGACCCAGCCTACAGAGCGCCCGTACAGCAATCTAACACCCATGGGAAAGGAGAGGAGTTGAGTGGGGATGCCCAGCTCGGACGGACGCCAGGGTAACGTCCATGAGACTCACTTTGACCCCCGAGTCGATAAGCACCTGGAGAGATTTGGACTGGTCGCCCCACAGCAGGGTGGCATGGAGAGGAGGGCAAGTAAGGGGAGAACAATTATCTTTAAGACGCACAAGTGCACTCACTCCAATGAATGAGCTAGGTCTCTTGAAGGGAGAGGTATACACAAAATGACCAGCAGTACTGCAATATAGACAATTCTGGGTCTCAAGTCTGCGTACTCATTCGGCTGGAGACAGCCTAGCCCTGCCGAGCTTCATCGGCTCGGGAAGTGGTGAATCAGCAGGCTCCGGAGGGTCATGGAGGGACTAGTGTAAGCTCGGATCCTCTCAGGGACGTAGACGCCAGGGACATCTTGAGTTCATCAGATAAAAGGTGGGAATCCTGAGTGAATGATTGAGACCGCAATCGGACCTCTTCTCCCTCCTTTGTTCCCATAGCCAATCATCGATCCGGATGGTTAAAGCGATGAGTGAGTCGAGATCTGACGGTAGTTCTTGGGCTGCAAGCTCATCCTTTACCTCCTCCGATAATCCATGCAGGAACGTCTCGAACAGCACTTCCGGGTTCCAGGTACCCTCCGCTGCTAGAATGCGGAACTCCACCGCATAGTCTGCCACACTGAGGGTGTCCTGCCGAAGCTGGAACAACTTCCGGGCAGCTTCTCTCCCGGACACCGGAGCCTCAAAAACTTTTCTCACCGCCACCACGAATACCTCCAGACTGAGGTAGATGGCGGATTGTTGCTCCCACACTGCCGTGGCCCAGGCGAGTGCCCTCTCGGACATCAGCGAAATAATATCACATTTATTTATATAGCCCTTCGTACATCAGCTATTATCTCAAAGTGCTGTACAGAAACGCACTCTAAAACTCCAGACAGCAAGCAATGCAGGTGTTGAAGCACGTTGGCTAGGAAAAACTCCCTAGAAAGGCCAAAACATAGGAAGAAACCTATAGAGGAAACAGGCTATGAGGGGTGGCCAGTCCTCTCCTGGCTGTGCCGGGTGGAGATTATAACAGAACATGGCCAAGATGTTCAAACGTTCATAAATGACCGGCATGGTCAAATAATAGGTCTGGGACAGGTAGCACGTCCGGTGAACAGGTCAGAATTCCATAGCCGAAGGCAGAACAGTTGAGACTGGAGCAGCAGCACGGCCAGGTGGACTGGGGACAGCAAGGAGTCATCATACCAGGTAGTCCTGAGGCATGGTCCTACAGCTCATGTCCTCTAAGAGAGAAAAAGAAAGAGAGAAAGGGAGAATTAGAGAGCATACTTAAATTCACACAGGACACCGGATAAGACAGGAGAAGTACTCCAGATATAACTGACCCTAGCCCCCCGACACATAAACTACTGCAGCATAAATACTGGAGGCTGAGACAGGAGGGGTCAGGACACACTGTGGCCCCATCCGATGATACCGGACACGGCCAAACAGGAAGGATATAACCCCACCCACTTTTCCAAAGCACAGCCCCCACATCACTAGAGGGATATCTTCAACCACCAACTTACCATCCTGAAACAAGGCCGATTATAGCCCACAAAGATCTCCGCCACGGCACAACCCAAGGGTGGGTGTCAACCTAGACAGGAAGACCACGTCAGTGACTCAACCCACTCAAGTGACGCACCCCTTCTAGGGACGGCATGGAAGAGCACCAGCAGGCCAGTGACTCAGACCCCGTAATAGGGTTAGAGGCAGAGTATCCCAGTGGAAAGAGAGGAACCGGCCATGCGAAGACCGCAAGGGTGGTTTCTTTGCTCCACTGCCTTTCCGTTTACCTTCACACTCCTGGGCCAGACTACACTCAATCATAGGACCTACTGAAGAGATGAGTCTTCAATAAAGACTTAAAGGTTGAGACCGAGTCTGTGTCCCTCACGTGGGTACGCAGACCATTCCATTAAAATAGAGCTCTATAGATGCACTGCAGTATTTATTAAAACCAGTTATGCATTAGGGGGCGCTATTAAAATTTTGGGATGAAAAACGTTCCAGTTTTAAACAAGACATTTTGTCACGACTAGATGCTCGATTATGCATATAATTGACAGCTTTGGAAAGAAAACACTCTGACGTTTCCAAAACTGCAAAGATATTGTCTGTGAGTGCCACAGAACTGATGTTACAGGCGAAACCCAGATAAAAATCCAACCAGGAAGTGCCGCATTTTTTAAAACCGCCTCATGCCAATGACTCCTTATATGGCTGTGAATGAGCTACGAATGAGCTTATGTTTTCACGTATTCCCCAAGGTGTCTACAGCATTGTGAGGTCTTTTTAGGCATTTCCATTGAAGAATGACTGTAAGGGACCATATATATCATGTGGTCACATGGTGTCTCCCGCAGAAAATCTTGCGTAAAATACTGAGGTAGGCATTTTTCCAATCGCTTCTTATGAGAAACCAATTGAATCGATGGATATATTATCGAATATATATGTTAAAACACCTTGAGGATTGATCCTAAACAACGTTTGCCGTGTTTCTGTCGATATTGTTGGGCAAATTTTGAAAAAAGTTTGCCGTTTTCTGCCGATTTCTCAGCCAAACATGATGAAGAAACGGGAGCTATTTCGCCTACAAAAATAATATTTTTGGAAAAAAGGAACATTTGCTATCTAACTGGGAGTCTCCTGAGTGAAAGCATCTGACATTCTTCAAAGGTAAATTATTTAATTTGGTTGCTTTTCTTATTTTCGTGAAAATGTTGCCTGCTGCCAACAGAGCTAGCATAGCATTATGCCATGATAAACTTACACAAATGCTTGTCTAGCGTTGGCTGTAACGCATATTTTGAAAATCTGAGATGACAGTATTGTTAAACAAAAGGCTAAGCTTGTGTTTGAATATATTTATTTCATTTCATTTTCGATTTTCATGAATAGGAAAAGTTTCTAGGGGTATTTATGTCCGCTGCGTTATGCTAATGCATTTGAGGCTATGATTACGCCCCCGGATACGGGTTTGCTCGTCGCAAGAGGTTAACTGGGAGGCTATTTAAGAGACAATTAGTTAAACTGGGAGGCAATTTAACAGACAATTAATTTAACTTGGATGCAATTTAACAGACCATTAGTTTAACTTGGTTGCTATTTAACAGACAATTCGTTTTAATCTGGATGCTAATTAACAGACAATTAGTTAAACTGGGAGGCTATATAACAGACAATTAGTTTAACTTGGATGCAATTTAACAGACAATTAGTTTAACTTAATAACATATATTTACTTTCACTTGGAGACAGACAATTAGTTTAACTTGTAAACTTTTTAACAAACAATTATTTTAACTTGGAGGCTATTTAACAGACAATTAGTTAAACTTGGATGCTATTTAACAGACAATTAATTCAACTGAGAGGCTATTTAACAGACAATTAGTTTAACTTGAATGCAATTTAGCAGACAATTTGTTTCACTTGGAGGCTATTAGACAGACAATTAGTTTCACTTGTAAGCTTTTAAACAAACAATTCGTTTGACTTAGAGGCTATTTAACAGACAATTAGTGTAAGAAGTAGTCTATTTAACAGGCAATTAGTGTAAGTTGTCTTTTCAACATATGCAGTTTATCACAGTGCCATCCGTTTTGTCACTAAAGCACCTTATACCACCCACCACTGCGACTTGTATGCTTTAGTCGGCTGGCCCTCGCTACATATTCGTCGCCAGACCCACTGGCTCCAGGTCATCTACAAGTCCATGCTAGGTAAAGCTCCGCCTTATCTCAGTTCACTGGTCACGATGGCAACACCCATCCGTAGCATGCGCTCCAGCAGGTGTATCTCACTGATCATCCCTAAAGCCAACACCTCATTTGGCCGCCTTTTCTTCCAGTTCTCTGCTGCCTGTGACTGGAACGAATTGCAAAAATCGCTGAAGTTGGAAACTTTTATCTCCCTCACCAACTTCAAACATCTGCTATCTGAGCAGCTAACCGATCGCTGCAGCTGTACATAGTCTATCGGTAAATAGCCCACCCATTTTTACCTACCTCATCCCCATACTGTTTTTATTTATTTAGCTGTAGTCTATTTAACAGATTATTAGTGTAAATTGTAGTTGTATTCTATTCAACAGACCATTAGTGTAAGTTGTAATCTATTCAACAGACAATTAGTGTAAATTGTAGTCTATTCAACAGACAATTAGTGTAAGTTGTAGTCTATTCAACAGACAATTAGTGTAAGTTGTAGTCTATTCAACAGACAATTAGTATAAGCTGTAGTTGTATTCTATTCAACAGACAATTAGTGTAAGTTGTAGTCTATTTAACAGACCATTAGTATAAGTTGTAGTTGTAGTCTATTTAACTTAATTGGATGCTATTTACCAGCAAGTAGTTTACCTTGGAGGATATTTAACTTACAATTAGTTTAAATTGGATGCTATTTAACAGAAAAGAGCATAATAAACATAGCTTCTACAGCGCTGGAAAAGTTTGTTAGCTATTCCAAGAGAAGGGGGCTCCTTTGAAACCTAGCTACCTAGCTAGCTGGCTAGTTGGTAGCAGGTATTAACAAAAACAATGATCAACACAATTAGGTATCCAAGTTCATAACAGGAAATTGCAGGCTATATAACAGACAATTAGATTAACTTGTAGGCTATTTAATGCACAATTAGTTTAACTTGTAGGCTAATTAACAGACAATTAGCTTAAATTGTATGCTATTTAACAGACAATTAGTTTAACGTGGAGGCTATTTAACAGACGATTAGCTTAACTTGGAAGCTATTCAACAGACAGTTAGTTTAACTTGGATGCTATTTAACAGACAATCAGTGGTGGAAAAAGTACCCAATTGTCTTACATGAGTAAAATATACTTCAATAGAAAATTACTCAAGTAAAAGTGAAAGTCACCCAGTAAAATATTTGGTTTTAAATAAGTATTTCAAGTTAATGTATAAATAATTTCAAATTCCTTATATTAAGCAAACCAGACGGCACCATTTTAATTAACTTGGAGGCTATTTAACAGACAATGAGTTTGTTTATTTGGACATTACCTTCAATCCTTATACAATATTATTTATGAATATTGGTTTAATATCTAAATGTTTATTGTTATTATTATTTTTCATTGATTGGGTTGAATTATTGTACATTTCTTTAAAATGTTGTTGATAAAAAAATATTTACTGCCCCTTTTCCTCCCTTTTATAGGATACATGGCTGAAAACTACCTTGAAAATGGTTCCTCTAAACCTTCTGACTCCTGTGTGTGTAATTGTGTAGCTCTATTTGAACTGCAAATCTACTTGAGGGACATTCATGCTGTGACTTAGAGTTGCCTCCGCTGTGGGTACCCTAGGACTAGGAGAAGCCAATTTATAGGCAGCACACCTGCATGGAATTTGCACCTCTGAGCAGTCATGGTAGTCACATTTGCATTTAAAATGTTTAACCACAGGTTTGAATTTTTAATCTTTTCGCATGAGAAAATAAGCTGTTGACCAATCTGAGACACTACCACCGATAGGTCTGTGGGTGAATCAAACTTCCCACCAGTACGATTCCAATGCTGTAGCCTATATTATAGCCATTCATATCAAATCAAATCAAATTGATTTGTCACATACACATGGTTAGCAGATGTTAATGCGAGTGTAGCGAAAAGCTTGTGCTTCTAGTTTCGACAATGCAGTAATAACCAATGAGTAATCTAATTTAACAATTCCAAAACTCCTACCTTATACACACAAGTGTAAAGGAATGAAGAAAATGTACATAAATATATATGAATGAGTAATGGTACAGAACGGCATAGGCTAGATGCAGTAGATGGTATAGAGTACAGTATATACATATGAGATGAGTAATGTAGGGTATATAAACAAAGTGGCCTAGTTTAAAGTGGCTAGTGATACATGTATTACATAAAGATGCAGT
This sequence comes from Oncorhynchus kisutch, assembly GCF_002021735.2. Classification (NCBI taxonomy): domain Eukaryota; kingdom Metazoa; phylum Chordata; class Actinopteri; order Salmoniformes; family Salmonidae; genus Oncorhynchus; species Oncorhynchus kisutch. The sequence continues at coordinate 274,125 of NW_022262469.1, forward strand.
AGATGATATAGAGTACAGTATATACTGTACATATACATATGAGATGAGTAATGTAGGGTATACCAAGTATATGCATATCCTAGCTTCCAGGCCTGAGTAACAGGCAGTTTACTTTGGGCAGGTCAGTCATCTGAAGTTCCAAACAAAAACCAGTCTCCAAAACAGGTTAAGGTCTTACTAATATCGGCTACGGAGAGAGTGATCACACAGTCGTCCGGAACAGCTGATGCTCTCATAAATGTTTCAGTGTAACTTGCCTCAAAGCGAATATAGAAGTAATTTAGCTTGTCTGGTAGGCCTGTGTCACTGGGCAACTCGCGGCTCTGCTTCCTTTTGGCATAGTGGGATTTCTTATAAGCTTCCGGGATGGAGTCCCGCTCCTCGAAAGCAGCAGCTCTACCCTTTAGCTCATTGCGGATTTTGCCTGTAATCCATGTCTTCTGGTTGGAATATGCACGTTCGGTCACTGCGGGGACGACGTCATCGATGCACTTTTTGACGAAGCCAGTGACTGATGTGGTGTAGTCCTCAATGCCATCGGAAGAATCCCAGAACATATTCCAGTCTGTGCTAGCAAAACAGTCCTGACCACGTCCTTATTGACCGAGTCACTGGTGCTTCCTGCTTTAGTTTTTGTTTGTATGCAGGAATCAGGAGGATAGAATTATGGTCTACAGAACCAGGGTGTCTGTAGTGATGCCTTTAGTGCTCAGGTGCAATGCCTAAGAGCGCTGCACCACTCAGAAGACCCATTAAATTAATCAAAACAAGAACATTTTACATTTGGCTAGAATTCTAAAGGAAATTATCTCAACAGAGAAACATTTCCTACGGTGTGCTACCTATATCCCCCCAGTAGAATCCCCATAGTTGAATGAAGACAGCTTCTCCCTCCTGGAGGGAGATCTCAATCATTTCAAGGCCCAGGGACATGTACTAGTCTGTTGCGACCTAAATGTCAGAACTGGACAAGAACCTGACACCTTCAGCACACAGGGGGACAAACACCTTACTGGAGGAGACAGAATTCCCTCCCCCATATCAAATAAAATAAAATAAAATGCTTTTGGTCAGATACACATGATTAGCAGATGTTATTGCAAGTGTAGCAAAATGCTTGTGCTTCTAGTTCCAACAGTGCAGCAATATCAAACATGGAATCTAACAATTCCACAACAACTACCTAATACACACAAAACAAAGTAAAGGAATGGAATAAGAATATACACACTACCTTTAAAAAGTTTGGTGTCACCTGAAATGTCCTTGTTTTTGAAAGAAAAGCTCATTCTTTGTCCATTAAAATAACATCAAAATTATCAGAAATACAGCGTAGACATTGTTAATGTTGTAAATGACTATTGTAGCTGGAAACGGATGATTTTTAATGGAATATCTACATAGGCAAAGAGGCCCATTATCAGCAACCATCTCTCCTGTGTTCCAATGGCACGTTGTATTAGCTAATCCAAGTTTATAATTTCAAAAGGCTAATTGATCAGTAGAAAACCTATTTGCAATTGTGTTAGCACAGCTGAAAACTGTTGTTCTGATTAAAGTAGCAATAAAACTGGCCTTCTTTAGACAAGTTGAGACTCTGAAGCATCAGCATTTGTGGGTTAGAATACAGGCTGAAAATGGCCAGAAACAAAGTACTTTCTTCTGAAACTCGTCAGTCTATTCTTGTTCTAAGAAATGAAAGCTATTCCATGCGAGAAATTGCCAAGAAACTGACGATCTTGTAGAAGATCTCGCTGTGTACTACTCCCTTCACAGAACAGTGCAAACTGGCTCTAACCAGAATAGAAAGAGGAGTGGGAGGCCCCAGTGCACAACTGAGCAATAGGACAAGTACATTAGAGTGTCTAGTTTGAGAAAGAGACGCATCACAAGTCCTCAAATGGCAGCTTCATTAAATAGTACCTGCAAAACACCAGTCTCAACGTCAACAGCGAAGAGGCGGTTCCGGGATGCTGGCCTTCTAGGCCTTGAGATAGAACAACAGATTTGTTAACCTTGTCAGCTCGGGGATTCGTTCTTGCAACCTTTCGATTACTAGCCCAACACTCTGTATAGACATACTCTCTGTTTATTTTTTTATTTAACTTTTATTTAACCAGGTGACAAAACAGATGGCACTGTGATAGACTGCATCATGTTTGCTGAGAGAGTATCGGAAACTATTTTGTAAATGACATTGCCGAAGTCGAGGATTGGTGGGATAGCCAGTTTTACGAGGGTATGTTTGGCGGCGTGAATGAAGGAGGCTTTGTTGCAAAATAGGAAGCTGATTCTAGATTTAATTTTGGATTGGAGATGTTTACTATGAGTCTGGAAGGAGAGTTTACTGTCTAGCCAGACACCTAGGTATTTGTAGTGGTCCACATATTCTAAGTCAGAACAGTCCAGAGTAGTGATGCTAGTCGGGCAGGAATGTGCGGGCAGCGAATGGTTGAAAAGCATGTATTTGGTTTTACTAGCGTTTAAGAGCAGTTGGAGGCCACGGAAAGAGTGTTGAATGACATTGAAGCTCTTTTGGAGGTTAGTTAATTAACACAGTATCCAGAGAAGGGCCACATATTCTAAGTCAGAACCGTCCAGAGTAGTGATGCTAGACGGCCAGGCGGGTGCGGACAGAGATCGGATGTAGAGCATGCATTTAGTTTTAAGTGTATTTAAGAGCAATTGGAGGCCACGGAAGGAGTGATGTATGGCATTGAAGCTCGTGTGGAGGTTTGTAAAACACAGTGTTCAAAGAAGGGTAAAAGTATACAGAATGGTGTCATCTGTGTAGAGGTGGATCAGGAAATCACCCCGCAGCCAGAGCGACATCATTGATATACAGTGGGGCAAAAAAATTATTTAGTCAGCCACCAATTGTGCAAGTTCTCCCACTTAAAAATATGAGAGAGGCCTGTAATTTTCATCATAGGTACAATTCAAATATGACAGACAAATTGAGAAAATAAAATCCAGAAAATCACATTGTAGTTTTTTTACTTTTTTGCCCCACTGTATACAGAGAAAAGAGTCAACACGAGAAATGTACCCTGTGGTAACCCCTGTGTTTGACACACTGAACTCCATCAGAGAAGTAGTTGGTAAACCAGACGAGGCAGTCATTTGAGAAACCAAGGCTATTGAGTCTGCCGATAAGAATATGGTGATTGACAGTCGAAAGCCTTGGCCAGGTCGATGAAGATGGCTGCACAGTACTTTCTTTTTCCGATGGTGGTTATGATATCGTTTAGTACCTTGAGCGTTACTGAGGTGCACCCGTGTCCAGCTCGGAAACAGGATTGCACAGCGGAGAAGGTACGGTGGGATTCAAAATGGTCAGTGATCTGTTTATTAACTTGGCTTTCGAAGACTTTAGAAAGGCAGGGTAGGATGGATATAGGTCTGTAACAGTTTGGGTCTAGAGTGTCTTCCCCTTTGATGAGGGGGATGACCGCGGCAGCTTTCCAATCTTTCGGGATCTCGGACAATACAAAAGAGAGGTTGAACAGACTGGTAAAAGACTGGTTGCAACAATGGCGGCAGATATTTTTTTAGAAAGAGAGGGTCCAGATTTTCTAGCCCAGCTGATTTGTACGGGTCCAGGTTTTGCAGCACTATTATATCATCTGTTATCTGGATTTGGGTGAAGGAGAAGCTGGGGAGTCTTGGGCAAGTAGCTGCGGGGGGTGTGGAGCTGTTGGCCAGGGTTGGGGTAACCAGGAGGAAAGCATGGCCAGCCATAGAGAAATGCTTATTGAAATTCTCAATTATCATGTTTCCTAGCCTCAGTGCAGTGGGCAGCTGGGAGGAGGTGCTCTTATTCTCCATGGACTTTACAGTGTCCCAGAACTTTTTGGAGTTAGGATATTTCTGTTTGAAAAAGCTAGCCTTTGCTTTCCTGACTGACATATTATCTACGTACTTAATCTACGTACTTTTTACCTCAATTTCCTCAACTAACCAGCACATTGACTGTTTTATATATTTTTATATATATAAATATTGTCTGTTGTATATAGTTTCGCTATTGTTATTTAACTGCTGATGTTTCATTTTTTGTTCATTTTATTTTCTATTTGTTACTTTTGTTTTCTATTTTTTACCTAACACTTTTTTTTCTAAACATCTTAAAGCCGGTTAAGGGCTTGTACAGTAAGTAAGCATTTCACTTTAAGGTCTACACCTGTCGTATTCGGCACGTGACAAAACAAATGTGATATGATTTGATTTGAAACAGTGAAAAAACAAAGACCATTATAAATACAACCCATATTTATGTTTATTTACTTTCCATTTTGTACTTTAACTATTTGCACACCTTTGCAACAGTGTGTATATACATCAAATTACATTTGAAATGTCTTTATTCTTTTGGAAAATTTGTGAGTGTTATTTTGAAATGGAGAGAGAGAGAGAGTGTGAGAGAGAGAGAGAGAGAGAGTGTGAGAGAGAGAGAGAGAGAGAGGGAGAGAGAGAGAGAGAGAGAGTGTGAGAGAGAGAGAGAGAGAGAGGGAGAGAGAGAGAGAGAGAGAGAGAGAGAGAGTGTGAGAGAGAGAGAGAGAGAGAGAGGGAGAGAGAGAGAGAGAGAGAGAGGGAGAGAGAGAGAGAGAGAGAGAGAGAGAGAGAGAGAGAGAGAGTGTGAGAGAGAGAGAGAGAGAGAGGGAGAGAGAGAGAGAGAGAGAGAGAGAGAGAGAGTGTGAGAGAGAGAGAGAGAGAGAGGGAGAGAGAGAGAGAGAGAGAGAGAGAGAGAGAGAGTGTGAGAGAGAGAGAGAGAGAGAGAGAGAGAGGGAGAGAGAGAGAGTGAGTGCTCTCATTATTTTAATAAAGAAGACAAAAGAGGTCTGCAGCTCATTGCTGATTGGATGGGAGGATTGGAGCGTCACAACGTGTGTGAGTGTGTTTGCGTGTGGGGGGTTATGGGGGTTCAGGCTGGTGGCAGTCAGTGCCTGAGGCAGGGTTGAGGGGTCATGGCCCCCAGGGGGTGGCAGGGCCACACTAACCAGGGGACTTCTTCTCAATTAGCAGAACCGGAACTCCAGGCAACCACACACACACACACCTCAAACTCTCTGCTCACACAAATACATCTCACAGAACTACAGTCACATAGTACTGCACAATACAAAATACTGTCATTCACAAACGTATCTAGTGTGTTATACCTTGTTCACAATATCCTGCCAAACCGACTTCAACCTTACTGTGTTATCCTTTTGACTCCAACCATACTGTGTTATCCTGTCGACTCCAACCATACTGTGTTATCCTGTCGACTCCAACCATACTGTGTTATCCTGTCGACTCCAACCATACTGTGTTATCCTGTTGACTCCAACCATACTGTGTTATCCTGTTGACAGTACGACCAATAATATGACTTTCACGAAGCGGATCCTGCGTTCTGCCTTTCACCCAGGACAACGGAATGGATCCCAGCCAGCGACCCAAAACAATGACTTCGTAAAAGAGGGAAACGAAGCGGTCTTCTGGTCAGACTCCGGAGACAGGCACATCGCGCACCACTCCCTAGCATACTTCTCGCCAATGTCCAGTCTCTTGACAACAAGGTTGATGAAATCCAAGCAACGGTAGCATTCCAGAGGGACATCAGAGACTGTAACGTTCTTTGCTTCACAGAAACATGGCTCACTCGAGAGACGCTATCGGAGGCGGTGCAGCCAGCGGGTTTCTCCACGCATCGCGCCGACAGAAACAAACATCTTTCTGGTAAGAAGAGGGGCGGGGGTGTATGCCTTATGGCTAACGAGACATGGTGTGATGAAAGAAACATACAGGACCTCAAATCCTTCTGTTCACCTGATTTAGAATTCCTCACAATCAAATGTAGACCGCATTATCTACCAAGAGAATTCTCTTCGATTATAATCACAGCCCCCCCAAGCAGACACATCGTTGGCTCTGAACGAACTTTATTTGACTCTTTGCAAACTGGAATCCATTTATCCAGAGGCTGCATTCATTGTAGCTGGGGATTTTAACAAGGCTAATCTGAAAACAAGACTCCCTAAATTTTATCAGCATATCGATTGCACAACCAGGGGTGGAAAAACCTTGGATCATTGTTACTCTAACTTCCGCGACGCATATAAGGCCCTGCCCCGCCCTCCTTTCGGAAAATTTGACCACGACTCCATTTTGTTGATCCCTGCCTACAGACAGAAACTAAAACAAGAGGCTGTCCAACGCTGGTCCGACCAAGCTGACTCCACACTCCAAGACTGCTTCCATCACGTGGACTGGGATATGTTTCGTATTGCGTCAGATAACAATATTGACGAATACGCTGATTCGGTGTGCGAGTTCATTAGAACGTGCGTTGAAGATGTCGTTCCCATAGCAATGATTAAAACATTCCCTAACCAGAAACCGTGGATTGATGGCAGCATTCGCGTGAAACTGAAAGCGCGAACTACTGCTTTTAATCAGGGCAAGGTGACTGGTAACATGACCGAATACAAACAGTGCAGCTATTCCCTCCGCAAGGCTATCAAACAAGCTAAGCGTCAGTACAGAGACAAAGTAGAATCTCAATTCAACAGCTCAGACACAAGAGGCATGTGGCAGGGTCTACAGTCAATCACGGACTACAAGAAGAAATCCAGCCCAGTCACGGACAAGGATGTCTTGCTCCCAGGCAGACTAAATAACTTTTTTGCCCGCTTTGAGGACAATACAGAGCCACTGACACGGCCTGCAAAGGAAACATGCGGACTCTCCTTCACTGCAGCCAAGGTGAGTAAAACATTTAAACGTGTTAACCCTCGCAAGGCTGCAGGCCCAGACGGAATCCCCAGCCGCGCCCTCAGAGCATACGCAGACCAGCTGTCCAGTGTGTTTACGGACATATTCAATCAATCCCTATACCAGTCTGCTGTTCCCACATGCTTCAAGAGGGCCACCATTGTTCCTGTTCCCAAGAAAGCTAAGGTAACTGAGCTAAACGACTACCGCCCCGTAGCACTCACTTCCGTCATCATGAAGTGCTTTGAGAGACTAGTCAAGGACCATATCACCTCCACCCTACCTGACACCCTAGACCCACTCCAATTTGCTTACCGCCCAAATAGGTCCACAGACGATGCAATCTCAACCACACTGCACACTGCCCTAACCCATCTGGACAAGAGGAATACCTATGTGAGAATGCTGTTCATCGACTACAGCTCGGCATTCAACACCATAGTACCCTCCAAGCTCATCATCAAGCTCGAGACCCTGGGTCTCGACCCCGCCCTGTGCAACTGGGTACTGGACTTCCTGACGGGCCGCCCCCAGGTGGTGAGGGTAGGTAACAACATCTCCACCCCGCTGATCCTCAACACTGGGGCCCCACAAGGGTGCGTTCTGAGCCCTCTCCTGTACTCTCTGTTCACCCACGACTGCGTGGCCACGCACGCCTCCAACTCAATCATCAAGTTTGCGGACGACACAACAGTGGTAGGCTTGATTACCAACAACGACGAGACGGCCTACAGGGAGGAGGTGAGGGCCCTCGGACGTCAACAAAACTAAGGAGATGATTGTGGACTTCAGGAAACAGCAGAGGGAACACCCCCCTATCCACATCGATGGAACAGTAGTGGAGAGGGTAGCAAGTTTTAAGTTCCTCGGCATACACATCACAGACAAACTGAATTGGTCCACTCACACAGACAGCATCGTGAAGAAGGCGCAGCAGCGCCTCTTCAACCTCAGGAGGCTGAAGAAATTTGGCTTGTCACCAAAAGCACTCACAAACTTCTACAGATGCACAATCGAGAGCATCCTGGCGGGCTGTATCACCGCCTGGTACGGCAACTGCTCCGCCCACAACCGTAAGGCTCTCCAGAGGGTAGTGAGGTCTGCACAACGCATCACCGGGGGCAAACTACCTGCCCTCCAGGACACCTACACCGCCCGATGTTACAGGAAGGCCATAAAGATCATCAACCACCCGAGCCACTGCCTGTTCACCCCGCTATCATCCAGAAGGCGAGGTCAGTACAGGTGCATCAAAGCTGGGACCGAGAGACTGAAAAACAGCTTCTATCTCAAGGCCATCAGACTGTTAAACAGCCACCACTAACACTGAGTGGCTGCTGCCAACACACTGACACTGACTCAACTCCAGCCACTTTAATAATGGGAATTGATGGGAATTTATGTAAATATATCACTAGCCACTTTAAACAATGCTACCTTATATAATGTTACTTACCCTACATTATCCATCTCATATGCATACGTATATGCTGTACTCTATATCATCGACTGCATCCTTATGTAATACATGTATCACTAGCCACTTTAACTATGCCACTTTGTTTACATACTCATCTCATATGTATATACTGTACTCGATACCATCTACTGTATCTTGCCTATGCTGCTCTGTACCATCACTCATTCATATATCCTTATGTACATATTCTTTATCCCCTTACACTGTGTATAAGACAGTAGTTTTGGAATTGTTAGTTAGATTACTTGTTGGTTATTACTGCATTGTCGGAACTAGAAGCACAAGCATTTCGCTACACTCGCATTAACATCTGCTAATCATGTGTATGTGACAAATACAATTTGATTTGATTTGATTTAAAACCTTGGATCATTGCTATTCTCACTTCCGCGACGCATATAAGGCCCTCCCCCGCCCTCCTTTCAGAAAAGCTGACCACGACTCCATTTTGTTGCTCCCTGCCTACAGACAGAAGCTAAAACAAGAAGCTCCCGCGCTGAGGTCTGTTCAACGCTGGTCCGACCAATCTGATTCCACGCTCCAAGACTGCTTCCATCACGTGGACTGGGATATGTTTCGTATTGCGTCAAACAACAACATTGACGAATACGGTGATTCGGTGAGCGAGTTCATTAGAACGTGCGTTGAAGATGTCATTCCCATAGCAACGATTAAAACATTCCCAAACCAGAAACCGTGGATTGATGGCAGCATTCGCGTGAAACTGAAAGCGCGAACCACTGCTTTTAATCAGGGCAAGGTGACCGGAAACATGACCAAATACAAACAGTGTAGCTATTCCATCCGCAAGGCAATCAAACAAGCTAAGCGTCAGTATAGAGACAAAGTAGAATCTCAATTCAACGGCTCAGACACAAGAGGTATGTGGCAGGGTCTACAGTCACTCACGGATTGCAAAAAGAAACCAGCCCAGTCACGGACCAGGATATGTTGCTCCCAGGAAGACTAAATAACTGTTTTGCCCGCTTTGAGGACAATACAGTGCCACGGCCCGCAACCAAAACATGCAGACTCTCCTTCACTGCAGCCGAGGTGAGTAAAACATTTAAACGTGTTAACCCTCGCAAGGCGGCAGGCCCAGACGGCATCCCCAGCCGCGCCCTCAGAGCATGCGCAGACCAGCTGGCTGGTGTGTTTACGGACATATTCAATCAATCCTTATCCCAGTCTGCTGTTCCCACATGCTTCAAGAGGGCCACCATTGCTCCTGTTCCCTAGAAAGCTAAGGTAACTGAGAAAAATGACTACCGCCCCGTAGCACTCACTTCCGTCATCATGAAGTGCTTTGAGAGACTAGTCAAGGACCATATCACCTCCACCCTACCGGACACCCTAGACACACTCCAATTTGTTTACCGCCCAAATAGGTCCACAGACGATGCAATCTCAACCACACTGCACACTGCCCTAACCCATCTGGACAAGAGGAATACCTATGTGAGAATGCTGTTCATTGACTACAGCTCAGCATTTAACACCATAGTACCCTCCAAACTCGTCATCAAGCTCAAGACCCTGGGTCTCGACCCCGCCCTCTGCAACTGGGTGCTGGACTTCCTGATGGGCCGCCCCCAGGTGGTGAGGGTAGGTAACAACATCTCCACCCCGCTGATCCTCAACACTGGGGCCCCACAAGGGTGCGTTCTGAGCCCTCTCCTGTACTCCCTGTTCACCCATGACTGCGTGGCCACACACGCCTCCAACTCAATCGTCAAGTTTGCAGACGACACTACAGTGGTAGGCTTGATTACCAACAACGACGAGATGGCCTACAGGGAGGAGGTGAGGGCCCTCAGAGTGTGGTGTCAGGAAAATAACCTCACACTCAACGTCAACAAAACTAAGGAGATGATTGTGGACTTCAGGAAACAGCAGATGGAACACCCCCCTATCCACATCGATGGGACAGTAGTGGAGAGGGTAGCAAGTTAAGTCCCTTGGCGTACACATCACAGACAAACTGAATTGGTCCACCCACACAGACAGCATCGTGAAGAATCGCTACCTCAAGAGGCTGAAGAAATTCGGCTTGTCACCAAAAGTACTCACAAACTTCTACAGATGCACAATCGAGAGCATCCTGTCGGGCTGTATCACCGCCTTGTACGGCAATTGCTCCGCCCACAACCGTAAGGCTCTCCAGAGGGTAGTGAGGTCTGCACAACGCATCACCGGGGGCAAACTACCTGCCCTCCAGGACACCTACACCACCCGATGTCACAGGAAGGCCATAAAGATCATCAAGGACAACAACCACCCGAGCCACTGCCTGTTCACCCCGCTATCATCCAGAAGGTGAGGTCAGTACAGGTGCATCAAAGCTGGGACCGAGAGACTGAAAAACAGCTTCTATCTCAAGGCCATCAGACTGTTAAACAGCCACCACTAACATTGAGTGGCTGCTGCCAAGACACTGACTCAACTCCAGCCACTTTAATAATGGGAATTGATGTAAAATATATCACTAGCCACTTTAAACAATGCTAATTAATATAATGTTTACATACCCTACATTATTCATCTCATATGTATACTTATATACTGTACTCTATATCATCTACTGCATCTTTATGTAATACATGTATCACTATGCCACTTTGTTTACATACTCATCTCATATGTATATACTGTACTCGATACCATCTACTGCATCTTGCCTATGCCGCTCTGTACCATCACTCATTCATATATCTTTATCCCTTTACACTTGTGTGTATATGGAAGTAGTTTTGGAATTGTTAGTTAGATTACTCGTTGGTTATTACTGCATTGTCGGAACTAGAAGCACAAGCATTTCGCTACACTCGCATTAACATCTGCTAACCATGTGTATGTGACAAATACATTTGATTTGAGTTGATTTGTCCTGGACCTAGAGCTACTTGGAAGCCTACTAACTTAGCCTACTAAGCTAACTGCTAGCTTGCCCCGGTCTACTAACTGCTAGCTTGCCCCGGTCTACTAACTGCTAGCTTGCTGGCCCCGGCCTGCTAACTGCTAGCTTGCTGGCCCCGGCCTGCTAACTGCTAGCTTGCCTGCCTGGTCTGTAACTGCTAGCCCCTGCTAACTGCTTGCTTGCTAACCCGGCCTGCTGACTGCTAGCTTGCCCCTGTCTACTAGCTGTTAGCAAATTAGCATCGGCCTGCTAACTGTCTGAATCGCCGTGTCCCCAGCCAGCCCAACCACTCACTGGACACATATATTCACATGGCTACGTATGCCTCTCTCTAAAATCAATATGCCTCGTCCATTACTGTCCTGGTTAGTGATTACTGTCTTATTTCACTGTAGAGCCTCTAGCCCTGCTCAATATGCCTTAACCAACCATGTTGTTCCACCTCCTACATATGCGATGACATCACCTGGTTTAAATCTCTAGAGACTATATCTCTCTCATCATTACTCAATGCCTAGGTTAACCTCCAATGTACTCTCTTCCTACCTTACCTTTGTCTGTACATTATGCCTTGAATCTATGCTATCGTGCACAGAAACCTGCTCCTTTTACTTTCTGTTCCGAACGTGCTAGACGGCCAGTTCGTATAGACTTTATCCGCACCCTTATCCTACTTCTCCTCTGTTCCTCTGGTGATGTGGAGGTTAATCCAGGTCCTGCAGTGCCTAGCTCCACTCCCACCCACCAGGTGCTCTCATTTGTTAACTTCTGTCACCGTAAAAGCTTTGGTTTCATGCAGGTTAACATTAGAAGCCTCCTCCCTAAGTTTGTTTTACTCACTGCTTTAGCACACTCTGCCAACCCAGATGTCTTAGCCGTGTCTGAATCCTGGTTTAGGAAAACCACCAGAAACCATGAAATCTCCATTGCTAACTACAACATTTTCCGCCAAGATAGTACTGCCAAAGGGGTCGGTGTTGCAATCTACTGCAAAGATAGATAGTAATACAGAACTCTGCAGGCTAAGTCTGTACTCAAACAATTTGAGCTTCTACTTCTTCCAGAAACAAGTCTCTTACTCTTGCCGCTTGCTATAGACCTCCCTCTACCCCCAGCTGTGCCCTCAATACCATATGTGAATTGATTGCCCCCCATCTATCTTCTGAGCTCGTGCTACTTGGTGACCTAAACTGGGACATGCTTAACACCCCGGCCATCCTACAATCTAAGCTATATGCCCTCAATCTCACACAAATTATCAATGAACCCACCAGGTACAACCCCAAATCAGTAAACATGGGCACCCTCATAGATGTCATCCTAACTAACTCGCCCTCCAAATACACCTCTGCTGTTTTCAATCAAGATCTCAGCGATCACTGCCTCATTGCCTGCATCCGTAATGGGTCTGCGACCAAACGACCACCCCTCATCACAGTCAAACTCTCCCTAAAACACTTCTGCGAGCAGGCCTTTCTAATCGACCTGGCCGGGGTATCCTGGAATGACATTGACCTCATCCTGTCAGTAGATGATGCCTGGCTATTCTTTAAAAGTGCCTTCCTCACCATCTTAAATAAGCATGCCCCTCTCAAAAAAATTAGAACTAGGGATAGATATAGTCCTTGGTTCACTCCAGACATGTCTGCCCTTGACCAGCACAAAAACATCCTGTGGCGTTCTGCATTAGCATCGAATAGCCCCCGTGATATGCAACTTTTCAGGGAAGTTAGGAACAAATATACACAGGCAGTTAGAAAAGCTAAGGCAAGCTTTTTCTAACAGAAATTTGCATCCTGTAGTACTAACTCAAAAAAGTTCTGGGACACTGTAAAGTCCATGGAGAATAAGAGCACCTCCTCCCAGCTTCCCACTGCTCTGAGGCTAGGAAACACTGTCACCACCAATAAATCCACTATATGAGAATTTGAATAAGCATTTCTCTACGGCTGGCCATGCCTTCCACATGGCTACCCCTACCCCGGTCAACTGCCCGGCACCCTCCACAGCAACCCACCAAAGCCCCACCATTTCTCCTTTACCCAAATCCAGATAGCTGATGTTCTGAAAGAGCTGCAAAATCTGGACCCTTGCAAATCAGCCTGGCTAGACAATCTGGAACCTCTCTTTCTAAAATGATCTGCCGAAACTGTTGCTACCCCTATTACTTGCCTGTTCAACCTCTCGAGAGAGAATCCCAAAGATTGGAAAGCTGCAGCGGGCATCCCCCTCTTCAAAGGGGGTGACACTCTAGACCCAAACTGCTACAGACCTATATCTATCCTACTCTGTCTTTCTAAGGTCTTCGAAAGCCAAGTTAACAAACAGATTACTGACCATTTCGAATCCCACCATACCTTCTCCGCTATGCAATCTGGTTTCAAAGCTGGTCATGGGTGCACCTCAGCCACGCTCCAGGTTCTAAACGACATCATAACCGCCATCGATAAGAGACATTACTGTGCAGCCATATTCACCGACCTGGCCAAGACTCTGTCGATAGCCTGCAGAGTTCTGTATTACTATCTTTGCAGTACATTGCAACACCGCCCCCTTTGGCAGTTCTATCTTGGCGGAAAACGTTATAGTTAGCAATGGAGATTTCAGTGTTTGGGGGCAGGAATGTAGCCTAGTGGTTAGAGCGTTGGACTAGTAACCGGAAGGTTGCAAGTTCAAATCCCTGAGCTGACAAGGTACAAATCTGTCATTCTGCCCCTGAACAGACAGTTAACCCACTGTTCCTAGGCTGTCATTAAAAATAAGAATTTGTTCATAACTGACTTGCCTAGTTAAATAAAAGGTAAAAATCACAACATTCTTATTGACAGCCTTGGTATCTCAAATGATTCCCTCGCCTAGTTTACCAACTACTTCTCTGATAGAGTTCAGTGTGTCAAATCGGAGGGCCTCTTGTCCGGACCTCTATGGGTGTGCCACTCGGGCCGACTCTCTTTTCTATATACATCAATGATGTTGCTCTTGCTGCTTGTGATTCTCTGATCCACCTCTACGCAGACGACACCATTCTGTATACTTCTGGCCCCTCCTTGGACACTGTGTTAACTAACCTCCAGATGAGCTTCAATGCCATACAACTCTCCTTCCGTGGCCTCCAACTGCTCTTAAACGCAGGTAAAACTAAATGCATGCTATTCAATCAATCGCTGCCCACACCTGCTCGCCCGTCCAGCATCACTACTCTGCACGGCTCGGACTTGTAATACGTGGACAACTACAAATACCTGGGTGTCTGGTTAGACTGTAAACTCTCCTCCCAGACTCACATTAAGCATCTCCAATCCAAAATTAAATCTAGAATCGGCTTCCTCTATATCGCAAAAAGCATCCTTCACTCATGCTGCCAAACATACTCGTAAAGCTGACCATCCTACCAATCCTCGACTTCGGTGATGTCATCTATAAAATAGCCTCCAACACTCTACTCAACAAACTGGATGCAGTCTATCACATTGCCATCCGTTTTGTCACCAAAGTCCCATACACTACCCACCATTGCAACCTGTACGCTCTCTTTGGTTGGCCCTTGCTTCATACTCGTCGCCAAAACCACTGGCAACAGGTTATCTACAAGTCTCTGCTAGGTAAAGCCCCGCCTTATCTCAGCTCACTGGTCACAATAGCAGCACCCACTCATAGCACGTGCTCCAGCAGGTATATCTCACTGGTCACCCCCAAAGCCAATTCCTCCTTTGGTCGTCTTTCCTTCCAGTTCTCTGCTGCCCATGACTGGAACAAATTGCAAAAATATCTGAAGCTGGAGACTCACATCTCCCGCACTAGCTTTATTAAGCACCAGCTGCCAGAGCAGCTCAAAGATCACTGCACCTGTACATAGCCCATCTGAAAACAGCCCATCTATCTACCTACCACATCCCCATACTGGTATTTATTTATTTATTTTGCTCCTTTGCACCCCAGTATCTCAACCTGCACATTAATCTTCAGCTGATCTACCATTCCAGTATTTAATTGCTATATTGTAATTACTTCGCCACCATGGCCTATTTATTTCTTAAACCTACCTCATTTGCACTCACTGTATATAGAATTGTTGTTTTCTTTTGTTCTACTGTATTATTGACTGTATGTTTGTTTATTCCACGTGTAACTCTGTGTTGTTGTATGTTTCGAATTGCTTCGCTTTATCTTGGCCGGGTCGCAGTTGCAAATGAGAACTTGTTCTCAACTAGTCTACCTGGTTAAATAAAGGTGTTCTCAACTAGTCTACCTGGTTAAATAAAGGTGTTCTCAACTAGTCTACCTGGTTAAATAAAGGTGTTCTCAACTAGTCTACCTGGTTAAATAAAGGTGTTCTCAACTAGCCTACCTGGTTAAATAAAGGTGTTCTCAACTAGTCTACCTGGTTAAATAAAGGTGTTCTCAACTAGTCTACCTGGTTAAATAAAGGTGTTCTCAACTAGCCTACCTGGTTAAATAAAGGTGTTCTCAACTGGTCTACCTGGTTAAATAAAGGTGTTCTCAACTAGCCTACCTGGTTAAATAAAGGTGTTCTCAACTGGTCTACCTGGTTAAATAAAGGTGTTCTCAACTAGTCTACCTGGTTAAATAAAGGTGTTCTCAACTAGCCTACCTGGTTAAATAAAGGTGTTCTCAACTAGCCTACCTGGTTAAATAAAGGTGTTCTCAACTAGCCTACCTGGTTAAATAAAGGTGTTCTCAACTAGTCTACCTGGTTAAATAAAGGTGTTCTCAACTAGTCTACCTGGTTAAATAAAGGTGTTCTCAACTAGCCTACCTGGTTAAATAAAGGTGTTCTCAACTGGTCTACCTGGTTAAATAAAGGTGTTCTCAACTAGCCTACCTGGTTAAATAAAGGTGT
This sequence comes from Oncorhynchus kisutch, assembly GCF_002021735.2. Classification (NCBI taxonomy): domain Eukaryota; kingdom Metazoa; phylum Chordata; class Actinopteri; order Salmoniformes; family Salmonidae; genus Oncorhynchus; species Oncorhynchus kisutch. The sequence continues at coordinate 290,145 of NW_022262469.1, forward strand.
TCTCAACTGGTCTACCTGGTTAAATAAAGGTGTTCTCAACTAGTCTACCTGGTTAAATAAAGGTGTTCTCAACTAGCCTCCCTGGTTAAATAAAGGTGTTCTCAACTAGTCTACCTGGTTAAATAAAGGTGTTCTCAACTAGCCTACCTGGTTAAATAAAGGTGTTCTCAACTAGCCTACCTGGTTAAATAAAGGTGTTCTCAACTAGCCTACCTGGTTAAATAAAGGTGTTCTCAACTGGTCTACCTGGTTAAATAAAGGTGTTCTCAACTAGCCTACCTGGTTAAATAAAGGTGTTCTCAACTGGTCTACCTGGTTAAATAAAGGTGTTCTCAACTAGTCTACCTGGTTAAATAAAGGTGTTCTCAACTAGCCTCCCTGGTTAAATAAAGGTGTTCTCAACTAGTCTACCTGGTTAAATAAAGGTGTTCTCAACTAGCCTACCTGGTTAAATAAAGGTGTTCTCAACTAGCCTACCTGGTTAAATAAAGGTGTTCTCAACTAGCCTACCTGGTTAAATAAAGGTGTTCTCAACTAGTCTACCTGGTTAAATAAAGGTGTTCTCAACTAGTCTACCTGGTTAAATAAAGGTGTTCTCAACTAGTCTACCTGGTTAAATAAAGGTGTTCTCAACTAGTCTACCTGGTTAAATAAAGGTGTTCTCAACTAGCCTACCTGGTTAAATAAAGGTGTTCTCAACTAGTCTACCTGGTTAAATAAAGGTGTTCTCAACTAGTCTACCTGGTTAAATAAAGGTGTTCTCAACTAGTCTACCTGGTTAAATAAAGGTGTTCTCAACTAGCCTACCTGGTTAAATAAAGGTGTTCTCAACTAGCCTACCTGGTTAAATAAAGGTGTTCTCAACTAGCCTCCCTGGTTAAATAAAGGTGTTCTCAACTAGCCTACCTGGTTAAATAAAGGTGTTCTCAACTAGCCTACCTGGTTAAATAAAGGTGTTCTCAACTAGCCTCCCTGGTTAAATAAAGGTGTTCTCAACTAGCCTACCTGGTTAAATAAAGGTGTTCTCAACTAGCCTACCTGGTTAAATAAAGGTGTTCTCAACTAGCCTACCTGGTTAAATAAAGGTGTTCTCAACTAGCCTACCTGGTTAAATAAAGGTGTTCTCAACTAGCCTACCTGGTTAAATAAAGGTGTTCTCAACTAGCCTACCTGGTTAAATAAGGTGTTCTCAACTAGCCTACCTGGTTAAATAAGGTGTTCTCAACTAGCCTACCTGGTTAAATAAAGGTGTTCTCAACTAGCCTACCTGGTTAAATAAAGGTGTTCTCAACTAGCCTACCTGGTTAAATAAAGGTGTTCTCAACTAGCCTACCTGGTTAAATAAAGGTGTTCTCAACTAGCCTACCTGGTTAAATAAAGGTGTTCTCAACTAGCCTACCTGGTTAAATAAAGGTGTTCTCAACTAGCCTACCTGGTTAAATAAAGGTGTTCTCAACTAGCCTACCTGGTTAAATAAAGGTGTTCTCAACTAGCCTACCTGGTTAAATAAAGGTGTTCTCAACTAGCCTACCTGGTTAAATAAAGGTGTTCTCAACTAGCCTACCTGGTTAAATAAAGGTGTTCTCAACTAGCCTACCTGGTTAAATAAAGGTGTTCTCAACTAGCCTACCTGGTTAAATAAAGGTGTTCTCAACTAGCCTACCTGGTTAAATAAAGGTGTTCTCAACTAGCCTACCTGGTTAAATAAAGGTGTTCTCAACTAGCCTACCTGGTTAAATAAAGGTGTTCTCAACTAGCCTACCTGGTTAAATAAAGGTGTTCTCAACTAGCCTACCTGGTTAAATAAAGGTGTTCTCAACTAGCCTACCTGGTTAAATAAAGGTGTTCTCAACTAGCCTACCTGGTTAAATAAAGGTGTTCTCAACTAGCCTACCTGGTTAAATAAAGGTGTTCTCAACTAGCCTACCTGGTTAAATAAAGGTGTTCTCAACTAGCCTACCTGGTTAAATAAAGGTGTTCTCAACTAGCCTACCTGGTTAAATAAAGGTGTTCTCAACTAGCCTACCTGGTTAAATAAAGGTGTTCTCAACTAGTCCTACCTGGTTAAATAAAGGTGTTCTCAACTAGCCTACCTGGTTAAATAAAGGTGTTCTCAACTAGCCTACCTGGTTAAATAAAGGTGTTCTCAACTAGCCTACCTGGTTAAATAAAGGTGTTCTCAACTAGCCTACCTGGTTAAATAAAGGTGTTCTCAACTAGCCTACCTGGTTAAATAAAGGTGTTCTCAACTAGCCTACCTGGTTAAATAAAGGTGTTCTCAACTAGCCTACCTGGTTAAATAAAGGTGTTCTCAACTAGCCTACCTGGTTAAATAAAGGTGTTCTCAACTAGCCTACCTGGTTAAATAAAGGTGTTCTCAACTAGTCTACCTGGTTAAATAAAGGTGTTCTCAACTAGCCTACCTGGTTAAATAAAGGTGTTCTCAACTAGCCTACCTGGTTAAATAAAGGTGTTCTCAACTAGCCTACCTGGTTAAATAAAGGTGTTCTCAACTAGCCTACCTGGTTAAATAAAGGTGTTCTCAACTAGCCTACCTGGTTAAATAAAGGTGTTCTCAACTAGCCTACCTGGTTAAATAAAGGTGTTCTCAACTAGTCTACCTGGTTAAATAAAGGTGTTCTCAACTAGCCTACCTGGTTAAATAAAGGTGTTCTCAACTAGCCTACCTGGTTAAATAAAGGTGTTCTCAACTAGCCTACCTGGTTAAATAAAGGTGTTCTCAACTAGCCTCCCTGGTTAAATAAAGGTGTTCTCAACTAGCCTCCCTGGTTAAATAAAGGTGTTCTCAACTAGCCTACCTGGTTAAATAAAGGTGTTCTCAACTAGCCTACCTGGTTAAATAAAGGTGTTCTCAACTAGTCTACCTGGTTAAATAAAGGTGTTCTCAACTAGCCTACCTGGTTAAATAAAGGTGTTCTCAACTAGCCTACCTGGTTAAATAAAGGTGTTCTCAACTAGTCTACCTGGTTAAATAAAGGTGTTCTCAACTAGCCTACCTGGTTAAATAAAGGTGTTCTCAACTAGCCTACCTGGTTAAATAAAGGTGTTCTCAACTAGCCTACCTGGTTAAATAAAGGTGTTCTCAACTAGCCTACCTGGTTAAATAAAGGTGTTCTCAACTAGTCTACCTGGTTAAATAAAGGTGTTCTCAACTAGCCTACCTGGTTAAATAAAGGTGTTCTCAACTGGTCTACCTGGTTAAATAAAGGTGTTCTCAACTAGCCTACCTGGTTAAATAAAGGTGTTCTCAACTAGCCTACCTGGTTAAATAAAGGTGTTCTCAACTAGCCTACCTGGTTAAATAAAGGTGTTCTCAACTAGCCACCTGGTTAAATAAAGGTGTTCTCAACTAGCCTACCTGGTTAAATAAAGGTGTTCTCAACTAGCCTACCTGGTTAAATAAAGGTGTTCTCAAATATATATAAAACATTTCAGTAGTACAGCTCCAACCCTAATCCCATTTCAGTAGTACAGCTCCAACCCTAACCCCATTTCAGTAGTACAGCTCCAACCCTAACCCCATTTCAGTAGTACAGCTCCAACCCTAACCCCATTTCAGTAGTACAGCTCCAACCCTAACCCCATTTCAGTAGTACAGCTCCAACCCTAACCCCATTTCAGTAGTACAGCTCCAACCCTAACCCCATTTCAGTAGTACAGCTCCAACCCTAACCCCATTTCAGTAGTACAGCTCCAACCCTAACCCCATTTCTGTAGTACAGCTCCAACCCTAACCCCATTTCAGTAGTACAGCTCTAACCCTAACCCCATTTCAGTAGTACAGCTCTAACCCTAACCCCATTTCAGTAGTACAGCTCCAACCCTAACCCCATTTCAGTAGTACAGCTCCAACCCTAACCCCATTTCAGTAGTACAGCTCCAACCCTAACCCCATTTCTGTAGTACAGCTCCAACCCTAACCCCATTTCAGTAGTACAGCTCTAACCCTAACCCCATTTCAGTAGTACAGCTCTAACCCTAACCCCATTTCAGTAGTACAGCTCCAACCCTAACCCCATTTCAGTAGTACAGCTCTAACCCTAACCCCATTTCAGTAGTACAGCTCTAACCCTAACCCATTTCAGTAGTACAGCTCTAACCCTAACCCCATTTCTGTAGTACAGCTCTAACCCTAACCCCATTTCTGTAGTACAGCTCTAACCCTAACCCCATTTCAGTAGTACAGCTCTAACCCTAACCCCATTTCTGTAGTACAGCTCTAACCCTAACCCCATTTCAGTAGTACAGCTCTAACCCTAACCCCATTTCAGTAGTACAGCTCCAACCCTAATCCCATTTCAGTAGTACAGCTCTAACCCTAACCCCATTTCAGTAGTACAGCTCTAACCCTAACCCCATTTCAGTAGTACAGCTCCAACCCTAATCCCATTTCAGTAGTACAGCTCCAACCCTAACCCCATTTCAGTAGTACAGCTCCAACCCTAATCCCATTTCAGTAGTACAGCTCTAACCCTAACCCCATTTCAGTAGTACAGCTCCAACCCTAATCCCATTTCAGTAGTACAGCTCCAACCCTAACCCCATTTCAGTAGTACAGCTCCAACCCTAATCCCATTTCAGTAGTACAGCTCTAACCCTAACCCCATTTCAGTAGTACAGCTCCAACCCTAATCCCATTTCAGTAGTACAGCTCCAACCCTAACCCCATTTCAGTAGTACAGCTCCAACCCTAATCCCATTTCAGTAGTACAGCTCTAACCCTAACCCCATTTCAGTAGTACAGCTCCAACCCTAATCCCATTTCAGTAGTACAGCTCCAACCCTAACCCCATTTCAGTAGTACAGCTCCAACCCTAATCCCATTTCAGTAGTACAGCTCTAACCCTAACCCCATTTCAGTAGTACAGCTCCAACCCTAAACCCCATTTCAGTAGTACAGCTCCAACCCTAACCCCATTTCAGTAGTACAGCTCCAACCCTAATCCCATTTCAGTAGTACAGCTCTAACCCTAATCCCATTTCAGTAGTACAGCTCCAACCCTAACCCCATTTCAGTAGTACAGCTCCAACCCTAATCCCATTTCAGTAGTACAGCTCTAACCCTAATCCCATTTCAGTAGTACAGCTCCAACCCTAATCCCATTTCAGTAGTACAGCTCTAACCCTAATCCCATTTCAGTAGTACAGCTCCAACCCTAATCCCATTTCAGTAGTACAGCTCCAACCCTAATCCCATTTCAGTAGTACAGCTCTAACCCTAATCCCATTTCAGTAGTACAGCTCCAACCCTAATCCCATTTCAGTAGTACAGCTCCAACCCTAATCCCATTTCAGTAGTACAGCTCCAACCCTAATCCCATTTCAGTAGTACAGCTCCAACCCTAATCCCATTTCAGTAGTACAAGCTCCAACCCTAATCCCATTTCAGTAGTACAGCTCCAACCCTAATCCCATTTCAGTAGTACAGCTCCAACCCTAATCCCATTTCAGTAGTACAGCTCCAACCCTAATCCCATTTCAGTAGTACAGCTCCAACCCTAATCCCATTTCAGTAGTACAGCTCCAACCCTAATCCCATTTCAGTAGTACAGCTCCAACCCTAATCCCATTTCAGTAGTACAGCTCCAACCCTAATCCCATTTCAGTAGTACAGCTCCAACCCTAATCCCATTTCTGTAGTACAGCTCCAACCCTAATCCCATTTCAGTAGTACAGCTCCAACCCTAATCCCATTTCAGTAGTACAGCTCCAACCCTAATCCCATTTCAGTAGTACAGCTCCAACCCTAATCCCATTTCAGTAGTACAGCTCCAACCCTAATCCCATTTCAGTAGTACAGCTCCAACCCTAATCCCATTTCAGTAGTACAGCTCCAACCCTAAGCCCATTTCAGTAGTACAGCTCCAACCCTAATCCCATTTCAGTAGTACAGCTCCAACCCTAATCCCATTTCAGTAGTACAGCTCTAACCCTAACCCTATCTCAATCTCAATGGGACAACTCTACCCCTACCCCTATCTCAATGGGACAGCTCTAATCCTTATCTCATTGGTACACCTCCAACCCTAATCCCATTTCTGTAGTACAGCTCTAACCCTAACCCCATTTCAGTAGTACAGCTCTAACCCTAACCCCATTTCTGTAGTACAGCTCTAACCCTAACCCCATTTCTGTAGTACAGCTCTAACCCTAACCCCATTTCAGTAGTACAGCTCCAACCCTAATCCCATTTCAGTAGTACAGCTCTAACCCTTATCTCATTAGTACAGCTCCAACCCTAATCCCATTTCAGTAGTACAGCTCTAACCCTAACCCTATCTCAATCTCAATGGGACAACTCTACCCCTACCCCTATCTCAATGGGACAGCTCTAATCCTTATCTCATTGGTACACCTCCAACCCTAACCCCATTTCTGTAGTACAGCTCTAACCCTAACCCCATTTCTGTAGTACAGCTCTAACCCTAACCCCATTTCAGTAGTACAGCTCTAACCCTAACCCCATTTCAGTAGTACAGCTCTAACCCTAACCCCATTTCAGTAGTACAGCTCTAACCCTAACCCCATTTCTGTAGTACAGCTCTAACCCTAACCCCATTTCTGTAGTACAGCTCTAACCCTAACCCCATTTCAGTAGTACAGCTCTAACCCTAACCCCATTTCTGTAGTACAGCTCTAACCCTAACCCCATTTCAGTAGTACAGCTCTAACCCTAACCCCATTTCAGTAGTACAGCTCCAACCCTAATCCCATTTCAGTAGTACAGCTCTAACCCTAACCCCATTTCAGTAGTACAGCTCTAACCCTAACCCCATTTCAGTAGTACAGCTCCAACCCTAATCCCATTTCAGTAGTACAGCTCCAACCCTAACCCCATTTCAGTAGTACAGCTCCAACCCTAATCCCATTTCAGTAGTACAGCTCTAACCCTAACCCCATTTCAGTAGTACAGCTCCAACCCTAATCCCATTTCAGTAGTACAGCTCCAACCCTAACCCCATTTCAGTAGTACAGCTCCAACCCTAATCCCATTTCAGTAGTACAGCTCTAACCCTAACCCCATTTCAGTAGTACAGCTCCAACCCTAATCCCATTTCAGTAGTACAGCTCCAACCCTAACCCCATTTCAGTAGTACAGCTCCAACCCTAATCCCATTTCAGTAGTACAGCTCTAACCCTAACCCCATTTCAGTAGTACAGCTCCAACCCTAATCCCATTTCAGTAGTACAGCTCCAACCCTAACCCCATTTCAGTAGTACAGCTCCAACCCTAATCCCATTTCAGTAGTACAGCTCTAACCCTAACCCCATTTCAGTAGTACAGCTCCAACCCTAACCCCATTTCAGTAGTACAGCTCCAACCCTAACCCCATTTCAGTAGTACAGCTCCAACCCTAATCCCATTTCAGTAGTACAGCTCTAACCCTAATCCCATTTCAGTAGTACAGCTCCAACCCTAACCCCATTTCAGTAGTACAGCTCCAACCCTAATCCCATTTCAGTAGTACAGCTCTAACCCTAATCCCATTTCAGTAGTACAGCTCCAACCCTAATCCCATTTCAGTAGTACAGCTCTAACCCTAATCCCATTTCAGTAGTACAGCTCCAACCCTAATCCCATTTCAGTAGTACAGCTCCAACCCTAATCCCATTTCAGTAGTACAGCTCTAACCCTAATCCCATTTCAGTAGTACAGCTCCAACCCTAATCCCATTTCAGTAGTACAGCTCCAACCCTAATCCCATTTCAGTAGTACAGCTCCAACCCTAATCCCATTTCAGTAGTACAGCTCCAACCCTAATCCCATTTCAGTAGTACAGCTCCAACCCTAATCCCATTTCAGTAGTACAGCTCCAACCCTAATCCCATTTCAGTAGTACAGCTCCAACCCTAATCCCATTTCAGTAGTACAGCTCCAACCCTAATCCCATTTCAGTAGTACAGCTCCAACCCTAATCCCATTTCAGTAGTACAGCTCCAACCCTAATCCCATTTCAGTAGTACAGCTCCAACCCTAATCCCATTTCAGTAGTACAGCTCCAACCCTAATCCCATTTCAGTAGTACAGCTCCAACCCTAATCCCATTTCTGTAGTACAGCTCCAACCCTAATCCCATTTCAGTAGTACAGCTCCAACCCTAATCCCATTTCAGTAGTACAGCTCCAACCCTAATCCCATTTCAGTAGTACAGCTCCAACCCTAATCCCATTTCAGTAGTACAGCTCCAACCCTAATCCCATTTCAGTAGTACAGCTCCAACCCTAAGCCCATTTCAGTAGTACAGCTCCAACCCTAATCCCATTTCAGTAGTACAGCTCCAACCCTAATCCCATTTCAGTAGTACAGCTCTAACCCTAACCCTATCTCAATCTCAATGGGACAACTCTACCCCTACCCCTATCTCAATGGGACAGCTCTAATCCTTATCTCATTGGTACACCTCCAACCCTAATCCCATTTCTGTAGTACAGCTCTAACCCTAACCCCATTTCAGTAGTACAGCTCTAACCCTAACCCCATTTCTGTAGTACAGCTCTAACCCTAACCCCATTTCTGTAGTACAGCTCTAACCCTAACCCCATTTCAGTAGTACAGCTCCAACCCTAATCCCATTTCAGTAGTACAGCTCTAACCCTTATCTCATTAGTACAGCTCCAACCCTAATCCCATTTCAGTAGTACAGCTCTAACCCTAACCCTATCTCAATCTCAATGGGACAACTCTACCCCTACCCCTATCTCAATGGGACAGCTCTAATCCTTATCTCATTGGTACACCTCCAACCCTAATCCCATTTCTGTAGTACAGCTCTAACCCTAACCCCATTTCAGTAGTACAGCTCTAACCCTAACCCCATTTCTGTAGTACAGCTCTAACCCTAACCCCATTTCTGTAGTACAGCTCTAACCCTAACCCCATTTCAGTAGTACAGCTCCAACCCTAATCCCATTTCAGTAGTACAGCTCCAACCCTAACCCTATCTCAATCTCAATGGGACAACTCTACCCCTACCCCTATCTCAATGGGACAGCTCTAATCCTTATCTCATTGGTACACCTCCAACCCTAATCCCATTTCAGTAGTACAGCTCTAACCCTAATCCCATTTCAGTAGTACAGCTCTAACCCTAACCCTATCTCAATCTCAATGGGACAACTCTACCCCTACCCCTATCTCAATGGGACAGCTCTAATCCTTATCTCATTGGTACACCTCCAACCCTAATCCCATTTCTGTAGTACAGCTCCAACCCTAATCCCATTTCAGTAGTACAGCTCCAACCCTAATCCCATTTCAGTAGTACAGCTCTAACCCTAATCCCATTTCAGTAGTACAGCTCCAACCCTAATCCCATTTCAGTAGTACAGCTCCAACCCTAATCCCATTTCAGTAGTACAGCTCCAACCCTAATCCCATTTCAGTAGTACAGCTCCAACCCTAATCCCATTTCAGTAGTACAGCTCCAACCCTAATCCCATTTCAGTAGTACAGCTCCAACCCTAATCCCATTTCAGTAGTACAGCTCCAACCCTAATCCCATTTCAGTAGTACAGCTCCAACCCTAATCCCATTTCAGTAGTACAGCTCCAACCCTAATCCCATTTCAGTAGTACAGCTCCAACCCTAATCCCATTTCAGTAGTACAGCTCCAACCCTAATCCCATTTCAGTAGTACAGCTCCAACCCTAATCCCATTTCAGTAGTACAGCTCCAACCCTAATCCCATTTCTGTAGTACAGCTCCAACCCTAATCCCATTTCAGTAGTACAGCTCCAACCCTAATCCCATTTCAGTAGTACAGCTCCAACCCTAATCCCATTTCAGTAGTACAGCTCCAACCCTAATCCCATTTCAGTAGTACAGCTCCAACCCTAATCCCATTTCAGTAGTACAGCTCCAACCCTAATCCCATTTCAGTAGTACAGCTCCAACCCTAATCCCATTTCAGTAGTACAGCTCCAACCCTAATCCCATTTCAGTAGTACAGCTCCAACCCTAATCCCATTTCAGTAGTACAGCTCCAACCCTAATCCCATTTCAGTAGTACAGCTCTAACCCTAACCCTATCTCAATCTCAATGGGACAACTCTACCCCTACCCCTATCTCAATGGGACAGCTCTAATCCTTATCTCATTGGTACACCTCCAACCCTAATCCCATTTCTGTAGTACAGCTCTAACCCTAACCCCATTTCAGTAGTACAGCTCTAACCCTAACCCCATTTCTGTAGTACAGCTCTAACCCTAACCCCATTTCTGTAGTACAGCTCTAACCCTAACCCCATTTCAGTAGTACAGCTCCAACCCTAATCCCATTTCAGTAGTACAGCTCTAACCCTTATCTCATTGGTACAGCTCCAACCCTAATCCCATTTCAGTAGTACAGCTCTAACCCTAACCCTATCTCAATCTCAATGGGACAACTCTACCCCTACCCCTATCTCAATGGGACAGCTCTAATCCTTATCTCATTGGTACACCTCCAACCCTAATCCCATTTCTGTAGTACAGCTCTAACCCTAACCCCATTTCAGTAGTACAGCTCTAACCCTAACCCCATTTCTGTAGTACAGCTCTAACCCTAACCCCATTTCTGTAGTACAGCTCTAACCCTAACCCCATTTCAGTAGTACAGCTCCAACCCTAATCCCATTTCAGTAGTACAGCTCCAACCCTAACCCTATCTCAATCTCAATGGGACAACTCTACCCCTACCCCTATCTCAATGGGACAGCTCTAATCCTTATCTCATTGGTACACCTCCAACCCTAATCCCATTTCAGTAGTACAGCTCTAACCCTAATCCCATTTCAGTAGTACAGCTCTAACCCTAACCCTATCTCAATCTCAATGGGACAACTCTACCCCTACCCCTATCTCAATGGGACAGCTCTAATCCTTATCTCATTGGTACACCTCCAACCCTAATCCCATTTCTGTAGTACAGCTCTAACCCTAACCCCATTTCAGTAGTACAGCTCTAACCCTAACCCCATTTCTGTAGTACAGCTCTAACCCTAACCCCATTTCTGTAGTACAGCTCTAACCCTAACCCCATTTCAGTAGTACAGCTCCAACCCTAATCCCATTTCAGTAGTACAGCTCCAACCCTAACCCTATCTCAATCTCAATGGGACAACTCTACCCCTACCCCTATCTCAATGGGACAGCTCTAATCCTTATCTCATTGGTACACCTCCAACCCTAATCCCATTTCTGCAGTACAGCTCTAACCCTAACCCTATCTCAATCTCAATGGGACAACTCTACCCCTACCCCTATCTCAATGGGACAGCTCTAATCCTTATCTCATTGGTACACCTCCAACCCTAATCCCATTTCTGCAGTACAGCTCTAACCCTAACCCCATTTCAGTAGTACAGCTCCAACCCTAATCCCATTTCAGTAGTACAGCTCCAACCCTAATCCCATTTCTGTAGTACAGCTCCAACCCTAATCCCATTTCTGTAGTACAGCTCCAACCCTAATCCCATTTCAGTAGTACAGCTCCAACCCTAATCCCATTTCAGTAGTACAGCTCCAACCCTAATCCCATTTCAGTAGTACAGCTCCAACCCTAATCCCATTTCAGTAGTACAGCTCCAACCCTAATCCCATTTCAGTAGTACAGCTCCAACCCTAATCCCATTTCAGTAGTACAGCTCCAACCCTAATCCCATTTCAGTAGTACAGCTCCAACCCTAATCCCATTTCAGTAGTACAGCTCCAACCCTAATCCCATTTCAGTAGTACAGCTCTAACCCTAACCTATCTCAATCTCAATGGGACAACTCTACCCCTACCCCTATCTCAATGGGACAGCTCTAATCCTTATCTCATTGGTACACCTCCAACCCTAATCCCATTTCTGTAGTACAGCTCTAACCCTAACCCCATTTCAGTAGTACAGCTCTAACCCTAACCCCATTTCTGTAGTACAGCTCTAACCCTAACCCCATTTCTGTAGTACAGCTCTAACCCTAACCCCATTTCAGTAGTACAGCTCCAACCCTAATCCCATTTCAGTAGTACAGCTCTAACCCTTATCTCATTGGTACAGCTCCAACCCTAATCCCATTTCAGTAGTACAGCTCTAACCCTAACCCTATCTCAATCTCAATGGGACAACTCTACCCCTACCCCTATCTCAATGGGACAGCTCTAATCCTTATCTCATTGGTACACCTCCAACCCTAATCCCATTTCTGTAGTACAGCTCTAACCCTAACCCCATTTCAGTAGTACAGCTCTAACCCTAACCCCATTTCTGTAGTACAGCTCTAACCCTAACCCCATTTCTGTAGTACAGCTCTAACCCTAACCCCATTTCAGTAGTACAGCTCCAACCCTAATCCCATTTCAGTAGTACAGCTCCAACCCTAACCCTATCTCAATCTCAATGGGACAACTCTACCCCTACCCCTATCTCAATGGGACAGCTCTAATCCTTATCTCATTGGTACACCTCCAACCCTAATCCCATTTCAGTAGTACAGCTCTAACCCTAATCCCATTTCAGTAGTACAGCTCTAACCCTAACCCTATCTCAATCTCAATGGGACAACTCTACCCCTACCCCTATCTCAATGGGACAGCTCTAATCCTTATCTCATTGGTACACCTCCAACCCTAATCCCATTTCTGTAGTACAGCTCTAACCCTAACCCCATTTCAGTAGTACAGCTCTAACCCTAACCCCATTTCTGTAGTACAGCTCTAACCCTAACCCCATTTCTGTAGTACAGCTCTAACCCTAACCCCATTTCAGTAGTACAGCTCCAACCCTAATCCCATTTCAGTAGTACAGCTCCAACCCTAACCCTATCTCAATCTCAATGGGACAACTCTACCCCTACCCCTATCTCAATGGGACAGCTCTAATCCTTATCTCATTGGTACACCTCCAACCCTAATCCCATTTCTGCAGTACAGCTCTAACCCTAACCCTATCTCAATCTCAATGGGACAACTCTACCCCTACCCCTATCTCAATGGGACAGCTCTAATCCTTATCTCATTGGTACACCTCCAACCCTAATCCCATTTCTGCAGTACAGCTCTAACCCTAACCCCATTTCAGTAGTACAGCTCTAACCCTAATCCCATTTCAGTGGTACAGCTCTAACCCTAAACCCATCTGAGTGGTACAGCTCTAACCCTAACCCCATTTCAGTAGTACAGCTCTAACCCTAACCCTATCTCAGTGGTACAGCTCTAACCCTAACCCTATCTCAGTCGCACAGCTCTAACCCTAAACCAATATCAGCTGTACAGTGCTAATCCTAACCCTTTCTCAGTGGTACAGCTCTAACCCTATCTCAGTGGTACAGCTCTAACCCTATCTCAGTGGTACAGCTCTAACCCTAACCCTATCTCAGTGGTACAGCTGTAACCCTAACCCTATCTCAGTGGTACAGCTCTGCTAGGCTGGTCCGGCTGCCACTCTGTTCCAATGCCAGAGTTCCAGAGTGCAAGCTGAGATGCCATGCAGGTCCTGACGGGAAACTCTTTAAATTATAGCTCTTCAGGAGGGGAATAGACGCACGCATGGACACACACACACACACACACACACACACACACACACACACACACACACACACAACACGCTATGCGTTTTGAAAAGTCATCTGCAAACTGATTCTGTCAGTGGGACTTAGTTACATGTGGTTGACTGCTACAGCTTTCCTCCATAACTGTACTAGGGAGGCCACCTGGGATGAGGAGTGTGTGTGTGTGTGTGTGTGTGTGTGTGTGTGTGTCCATGAGGGAGAGGGTGTTCTCTCTAAATAGACTCTTAGTTAATATTTAACTATCTCCTCTGACAGAGAGCAGACCCCATGTCAACTCACATCTCCACCATGCATAGCACTCACTCATTCACACACACACAGAAAGTCAAACAAATCAATCTGAGAGTGGAATAGATGTACGCATGTACACACACACAATCTGAGAGGCCTGTGCCATGTCAACTCTCAAATCAAATCAAATTGTATTGATCACATACATGTGTTTAGCAGATGTTATTGCGGGTGTAGCGAAATGCTTATGTTTCTAGCTCCGACAGTGCAGTAATATCTAAAAAGTAATATCTAACAATTTCACAACATATTCCCAATACACAGAAATCTAAGTTTAGGAATGGAATTAAGAATATATACAGTAAATACTATATGGATGAGAAATGTCAGGGCGGCATAGACTAAAAATACAGTAGAATAAAAAGCAGTATATATATATATACAGTGGCAATAAAAAGTATGTGAACCCAAGACTGTCTCTCATTGTTGGTAATCAAGCCTACTACTCGTGTCGTCTGCAAACTTGATTATTCAGTTGGAGGCGTTCATGGCCACGCAGTCGTGGGTGACAGGGAGTATAGGGGGGGGGGGGGGGGCTGAGCACCCAAACATGCGCCAGTGTTGAGGTTCAGCAAAGGGAAGGTTTCCTAACTTCACCACCTGGGTACGGCCCGTCAGGAAGTCCAGAACCCAGTTGCATAGGGCGGGGTTCAGACCCAGGGCCTTTAGCTTAATGATGAGCTTGGATGTTACTATGCTGTTGAACACTGAGCTATAGTCTAACTATAGTCAATGAACAGCATTCTTACATAGATATTCCTCCAGATGGGATAGGGCACTGTGTAGTGTGATGGTGATTGCATCGTCTGTGGATCTATTGAGGCAGTAAGCAAATTGAAGTGGGTTAAGGGTGACAGGTAAGGTGGAGGTGATATGATCCATGACTAGTCTCTCAAAGCACTTCATGATGACAGAAGTGAGTGCTACAGCGCGATAGTCATTTAGTTCAGTTACTTTAGCTTTCTTGGGAACAGGAACAGTGGTGGCCATCTTGATGTGGAGACAGCAGACTGGGATAGGGAGAGATTGAATATGTCCGAAAACACACCAGCCAGCTGGTCTGCGCATGCTCTGAGGATGCGGCTAGGGATACCATCTGTGCCAGCAGCTTTGCAAGGGTTAAATGTCTTATACTCGCCGACCAGGGAGAAAGAGAGCCCATAGTCCTTGGTAGTTTTACTGTTTATGGTGTTTAGTTTGTCGGAAGCAAGACGTCGGTGTCCACGACATGGCTGGTTTTCCTTTTGTAGCCCTTGATTGTCTGTAGACCCTGCCACATACGCCTCGTGTCTGATCAGTTGACTTCTGACTCTTGTCTCTTCCGACTTTGTCTCTATACTTACATTTTGTCTGCTTGATTGCCTTACAGAGGGAATAACTACACTTTTTGTATTCTGCCATATTCTCAGTCATCTTGTCATGGTTATATGTGGTGGTTCGCGCTTTCAGTTTTCCATTTTCAATGACGGCCTAAGAACAGGGGGTTAACTGCCTGTTCAGGGGCAGAACGAGAAGGAGCAAAATGGAGTCATGGTCAGATTTGCCGAAAGGAGGGCGGGGGAAGGCCTTGTAGGCATCCCGGAAGTTGGAGTTGCAGTGATCAATGTTTTAGCAGCGCGATGTGTTGATAAAACTTCAGCAGCTTTTTCATCAAATTTGCCTTGTTAAAATCCTCAGCTACTTTATTTATTTTTATTTTACCTTTATTTAACCAGGTAGGCAAGTTGAGAACAAGTTCTCATTTACAATTGCGACCTGGCCAAGATAAAGCAAAGCAGTTCGACAGATAAAACGACACAGAGTTACACATGGAGTAAAAACAAACATACAGTCAATAATGCAGTATAAACAAGTCTATATACAATGTGAGCAAATGAGGTGAGAAGGGAGGTAAAGGCAAAAAAAGGCCATGATGGCAAAGTAAATACAATATAGCAAGTAAAATACTGGAATGGTAGTTTTGCAATGGAAGAATGTGCAAAGTAGAAATAAAAAAATAATGGGGTGCAAAGGAGCAAAATAAATAAATAAATAAAAATTAAATACAGTTGGGAAAGAGGTAGTTGTTTGGGCTAAATTATAGGTGGGCTATGTACAGGTGCAGTAATCTGTGAGCTGCTCTGACAGTTGGTGCTTAAAGCTAGTGAGGGAGATAAGTGTTTCCAGTTTCAGAGATTTTTGTAGTTCGTTCCAGTCATTGGCAGCAGAGAACTGGAAGGAGAGGCGGCCAAAGAAAGAATTGGTCTTGGGGGTGACTAGAGAGATATACCTGCTGGAGCGTGTGCTACAGGTGGGAGATGCTATGGTGACCAGCGAGCTGAGATAAGGGGGGACTTTACCTAGCAGGGTCTTGTAGATGACATGGAGCCAGTGGGTTTGGCGACGAGTATGAAGCGAGGGCCAGCCAACGAGAGCGTACAGGTCGCAATGGTGGGTAGTATATGGGGCTTTGGTGATAAAACGGATTGCACTGTGATAGACTGCATCCAATTTGTTGAGTAGGGTATTGGAGGCTATTTTGTAAATGACATCGCCAAAGTCGAGGATTGGTAGGATGGTCAGTTTTACAAGGGTATGTTTGGCAGCATGAGTGAAGGATGCTTTGTTGCGAAATAGGAAGCCAATTCTAGATTTAACTTTGGATTGGAGATGTTTGATATGGGTCTGGAAGGAGAGTTTACAGTCTAACCAGACACCTAAGTATTTGTAGTTGTCCACGTATTCTAAGTCAGAGCCGTCCAGAGTAGTGATGTTGGACAGGCGGGTAGGTGCAGGTAGCGATCGGTTGAAGAGCATGCATTTAGTTTTACTTGTATTTAAGAGCAATTGGAGGCCACGGAAGGAGAGTTGTATGGCATTGAAGCTTGCCTGGAGGGTTGTTAACACAGTGTCCAAAGAAGGGCCGGAAGTATACAGAATGGTGTCGTCTGCGTAGAGGTGGATCAGGGACTCACCAGCAGCAAGAGCGACCTCATTGATGTATACAGAGAAGAGAGTCGGTCCAAGAATTGAACCCTGTGGCACCCCCATAGAGACTGCCAGAGGTCCGGACAGCAGACCCTCCGACTTGACACACTGAACTCTATCAGAGAAGTAGTTGGTGAACCAGGCGAGGCGATCATTTGAGAAACCAAGGCTGTCGAGTCTGCCGATGAGGATATGGTGATTGACAGAGTCGAAAGCCTTGGCCAGATCAATGAATACGGCTGCACAGTAATGTTTCTTATCGATGGCGGTTAAGATATCGTTTAGGACCTTGAGCGTGGCTGAGGTGCACCCATGACCAGCTCTGAAACCAGATTGCATAGCAGAGAAGGTATGGTGAGATTCGAAATGGTCGGTAATCTGTTTGTTGACTTGGCTTTCGAAGACCTTAGAAAGGCACGGTAGGATAGATATAGGTCTGTAGCAGTTTGGGTCAAGAGTGTCCCCCCCTTTGAAGAGGGGGATGACCGCAGCTGCTTTCCAATCTTTGGGAATCTCAGACGACACGAAAGAGAGGTTGAACAGGCTAGTAATAGGGGTGGCAACAATTTCGGCAGATAATTTTAGAAAGAAAGGGTCCAGATTGTCTAGCCCGGCTGATTTGTAGGGGTCCAGATTTTGCAGCTCTTTCAGAACATCAGCTGAATGGATTTGGGAGAAGGAGAAATGGGGAAGGCTTGGGCGAGTTGCTGTTGGGGGTGCAGTGCTGTTGTCCGGGGTAGGAGTAGCCAGGTGGAAAGCATGGCCAGCCGTAGAAAAATGCTTATTGAAATTCTCAATTATGGTGGATTTATCAGTGGTGACAGTGTTTCCTATCTTCAGTGCAGTGGGCAGCTGGGAGGAGGTGTTCTTATTCTCCATGGACTTTACAGTGTCCCAGAACTTTTTTGAGTTAGTGTTGCAGGAAGCAAATTTCTGCTTGAAAAAGCTAGCCTTGGCTTTTCTAACTGCCTGTGTATAATGATTTCTAGCTTCCCTGAACAGCTGCATATCACGGGGGCTGTTCGATGCTAATGCAGAACGCCATAGGATGTTTTTGTGTTGGTTAAGGGCAGTCAGGTCTGGGGAGAACCAAGGGCTATATCTGTTCCTGGTTCTAAATTTCTTGAATGGGGCATGTTTATTTAAGATGGTTAGGAAGGCATTTTTAAAAAATATCCAGGCATCCTCTACTGACGGGATGAGATCAATATCCTTCCAGGATACCCCGGCCAGGTCGATTAGAAAGGCCTGCTCGCAGAAGTGTTTCAGGGAGCGTTTTACAGTGATGAGTGGAGGTCGTTTGACCGCTGACCCATTACGGATGCAGGCAATGAGGCAGTGATCGCTGAGATCTTGGTTGAAGACAGCAGAGGTGTATTTAGAGGGGAAGTTGGTTAGGATGATATCTATGAGGGTGCCCGTGTTTAAGGTTTTGGGGAGGTACCTGGTAGGTTCATTGATTATTTGTGTGAGATTGAGGGCATCAAGTTTAGATTGTAGGATGGCTGGGGTGTTAAGCATGTTCCAGTTTAGGTCGCCTAGCAGCACGAACTCTGAAGATAGATGGGGGGCAATCAGTTCACATATGGTGTCCAGAGCACAGCTGGGGGCAGAGGGTGGTCTATAGCAGGCGGCAACGGTGAGAGACTTGTTTTTAGAGAGGTGGATTTTTAAAAGTAGAAGTTCAAATTGTTTGGGTACAGACCTGGATAGTAGGACAGAACTCTGCAGGCTATCTTTGCAGTAGATTGCAACACCGCCCCCTTTGGCAGTTCTATCTTGTCTGAAAATGTTGTAGTTTGGAATTAAAACTTCAGAATTTTTGGTGGTCTTCCTAAGCCAGGATTCAGACACAGCTAGAACATCCGGGTTGGCAGAGTGTGCTAAAGCAGTGAATAGAACAAACTTAGGGAGGAGGCTTCTAATGTTAACATGCATGAAACCAAGGCTATTACGGTTACAGAAGTCGTCAAAAGAGAGCTACAATAAATACAGGCTCAGGGTTTCTAGTTAATAAAGTCCAGTGAAGTTCTTTGAGGGCCATGGTGGTATCGGCTTGAGGGGGATATACACGCCGTGCCTTTAACTGAAGAAAATTATCTTGGCAGAGAATACAGTTGGCTTTTGATTGTGAGGTCGGATGAACAAAAGGACTTGAATTCCTGTATGTTATCACAATTACACCATGAGTCCTTAATCATGAAACATACACCCTCGCTCTTCTTCTTCCCGGAGAGACATTTATTCCTGTCTGCATGATGAACTGAGAACTCAACTGGCTGGACCGACTCAGACAGTATATCCCGAGAGATCCATGTTTCTGTGAAACAGAGTATGTTACAATCTCTGAGGTCTCTCTGGAAAGAAACCCTCGCCCTGAGCTTGTCAACTTTATTATCCAGAGACTGAACATTTGCGAGTAATATACTGGGAAGCAAAGGGTGGTGTCCGCGCCTCCTAAATCAGACTAGAAGACCACTGTGAGTACCTCTGTTTTGGGTCGGCCTCTGGAATCAGTTCAATTGCCCTGGGGGGTGAAAACAAATGATCCACTTTGGGAAAGTCGTATTCCTGGTCATAATACTGGTAGTGCTGGTGAGTTACCATCGCTCTGAAATTCAATAGTTCTTCCCGGCTGTATGTAATAACACAGACCATTTCCTGGGCTAATAATGTAAGGAATAATACATAAAAAACAAAAACCTGAAAAATGTTCTAAGAGTTAAAAGTAAGACAGCACTCTCTATCTGCGCCATTTTTTCATATCTCCACCATGCATAGCACTCACTCATTCACACACACACAGAAACTCACACACACCAATCTTATTTCCACATTGTGTTTCTCAACAGTCATAAGCTAGGTGTGTCTGAGCTAAGTGAGCTCGGTGTGTCTGAGATAAGTGAGCTCGGTGTGTCTGAGATAAGTGAGCTCGGTGTGTCTGAGCTAGGTGTGTCTGAGCTAGGTGTGTCTGAGCTAGGTGTGTCTGAGCTCATGAGCTAGGTATGTCTGAGCTAGGTGTGTCTGAGGTACTTGAGCTAGGTGTGTCTGAGCTAGGTGAGCTCGGTTTGTCTGAGCTAGGTGTGTCTGAGCTACTTAAGCTAGGTGTGTCTGGGCTAGGTGAGCTAGGTGTGTATGAGCAAGGTGAGAAAGGTGAGCTAGGTGTGTCTAAGCTAGGTGTGTCTGAGCTAGGTGAGCTAGGTGTGTCTGAGCTAGGTGAGCTAGGGGTGTCTGAGCTAGGTGTGTCTGAGCTAGGTGTGTCTGAGCTACTTGAGCTAGGTGTGTCTGAGCTAGGTGTGTCTGAGCTAGGTGTGTCTGAGCTAGGTGTGTCTGAGCTACTTGAGCTAGGTGTGTCTGGGCTAGCTGAGCTGGGTGTGTCTGAGCTAGGTGAGCTGGGTGTGTCTGAGCTAGGTGAGCTGGGTGTGTCTGAGCTAGGTGAGCTAGGTGCATCTGAGCTAGGTGTGTTTGAGCTAGGTGTGTCTGAGGTAGTTGAGATAGGTTTGTATGAGCTAAGTGAGCTAGGTGTGTCTGAGCTAGGTGTGTCTGAGCTAGGTGTGTCTGAGCTAGGTGAGCTAGGTGTGTCTGAGCTAGGTGAGCTAGGTGTGTCTGAGCTAGGTGAGCTAGGTGTGTCTGAGCTAGGTGTGTCTGAGCTAGGTGAGCTCGGTTTGTCTGAGCTAGGTGTGTCTTAGCTACTTAAGCTAGGTGTGTCTGGGCTAGGTGAGCTAGGTGTGTCTGAGCAAGGTGAGAAAGGTGAGCTAGGTGTGTCTAAGCTAGGTGTGTCTGAGCAAGGTGTGTCTGAGCTAGGTGTGTCTGAGCTAGGTGTGTCTGAGCTACTTGAGCTAGGTGTGTCTGGGCTAGGTGAGCTAGGTGTGTCTGAGCTAGGTGTGTCTGAGCTAGGTGTGTCTGAGCTAGGTGAGCTAGGTGTGTCTGAGCTAGGTGAGCTAGGTGTGTCTGAGGTAGGTGTGTCTGAGCTAGGTGTGTCTGAGCTCATGAGCTAGGTGTGTCTGAGCTAGGTGTGTCTGAGCTAGGTGAGCTATGGGTGTCTGAGCTAGGTGTGTCTGAGCTAGGTGTGTCTGAGCTACTTGAGCTAGGTGTGTCTGAGCTAGGTGTGTCTGAGCTAG
This sequence comes from Oncorhynchus kisutch, assembly GCF_002021735.2. Lineage (NCBI taxonomy): Eukaryota > Metazoa > Chordata > Actinopteri > Salmoniformes > Salmonidae > Oncorhynchus > Oncorhynchus kisutch. Next base: position 311,081 of record NW_022262469.1, read on the forward strand.
GTGTGTTTGAGCTAGTTGAGCTAGGTGTGTCTGAGCTAGGTGAGCTTGGTGTGTCTGAGCTTGGTAAGCTGGGTGTGTCTGAGCTAGGTGTGTCTGAGCTAGGTGAGCTAGGTGTGTCTGAGCTAGGTGAGCTAGGTGTGTCTTAGCTAGGTGTGTCTGAGCTAGGTGTATCTGAGCTAAGTGAGCTAGGTGTATCTGAGCTGGGTGAGCTAGGTGTGTCTGAGCTGGGTGAGCTAGGTGTGTCTGAACTAGGTATGTCTGAGATAGGTGAGCTAGGTGTGTCTGAGCTAGGTGAGCTAGGCGTGTCTGAACTAGGTATGTCTGAGCTCGTGAGTCCTTAATCATGAAACATACACCCTCGCTCTTCTTCTTCCCGGAGAGACATTTATTCCTGTCTGCATGATGAACTGAGAACTCAACTGGCTGGACCGACTCAGACAGTATATCCCGAGAGATCCATGTTTCTGTGAAACAGAGTATGTTACAATCTCTGAGGTCTCTCTGGAAAGAAACCCTCGCCCTGAGCTTGTCAACTTTATTATCCAGAGACTGAACATTTGCGAGTAATATACTGGGAAGCAAAGGGTGGTGTCCGCGCCTCCTAAATCAGACTAGAAGACCACTGTGAGTACCTCTGTTTTGGGTCGGCCTCTGGAATCAGTTCAATTGCCCTGGGGGGTGAAAACAAATGATCCACTTTGGGAAAGTCGTATTCCTGGTCATAATACTGGTAGTGCTGGTGAGTTACCATCGCTCTGAAATTCAATAGTTCTTCCCGGCTGTATGTAATAACACAGACCATTTCCTGGGCTAATAATGTAAGGAATAATACATAAAAAACAAAAACCTGAAAAATGTTCTAAGAGTTAAAAGTAAGACAGCACTCTCTATCTGCGCCATTTTTTCATATCTCCACCATGCATAGCACTCACTCATTCACACACACACAGAAACTCACACACACCAATCTTATTTCCACATTGTGTTTCTCAACAGTCATAAGCTAGGTGTGTCTGAGCTAAGTGAGTTAGGTGTGTCTGAGCTAGGTGTGTCTGAGATAAGTGAGCAAGGTGTGTCTGAGATAAGTGAGCTAGGTGTGTCTGAGCTAGGTGTGTCTCAGCTAGGTGTGTCTGACATAAGTGAGCTCGGTGTGTCTGAGATAAGTGAGCTCGGTGTGTCTGAGATAAGTGAGCTCGGTGTGTCTGAGATAAGTGAGCTCGGTGTGTCTGAGCTAGGTGTGTCTAAGATAAGTGAGCTAGGTGTGTCTGAGGTAGGTGTGTCTCGGCTAGGTGTGTCTGAGCTAGATGAGCTAGGTGTGTCTGAGCTAGGTGAGCTAGGTGTGTCTGAGCTAGGTGTGTCTGAGATAAGTGAGCTCGGTGTGTCTGAGTAAAGTGAGCTCGGTGTGTCTGAGATAAGTGAGCTCGGTGTGTCTGAGATAAGTGAGCTCGGTGTGTCTGAGATAAGTGAGCTCGGTGTGTCTGAGATAAGTGAGCTCGGTGTGTCTGAGATAAGTGAGCTCGGTGTGTCTGAGATAAAGTTGAGATAGTGATCGGTGTGTCTGAGATAAGTGAGCTCGGTGTGTTGAGATAAGTGAGCTCGGTGTGTCTGAGCTAGGTGAGCTAGGTGTGTCTCATCTAGGTATGTCTGAGCTAGATGAGCTAGGTGTATCTGAGCTAGGTGAGCTAGGTGTGTCTGAGCTAGGTGAGCTAGGTGTGTCTGAGCTAGGTGTGTCTGAGATAAGTGAGCTCGGTGTGTCTGAGTAAAGTGAGCTCGGTGTGTCTGAGATAAGTGAGCTCGGTGTGTCTGAGATAAGTGAGCTCGGTGTGTCTGAGATAAGTGAGCTCGGTGTGTCTGAGTTAAGTGAGCTCGGTGTGTCTGAGCTAGGTGAGCTAGGTGTGTCTCATCTAGGTATGTCTGAGCTAGATGAGCTAGGTGTATCTGAGCTAGGTGAGCTAGGTGTGTCTGAGCTAGGTGAGCTAGGTGTGTCTGAGCTAGGTGAGCTAGGTGTGTCTGAGCTAGGTGAGCTAGGTATGTCTGAGCTAGGTGTGTCTGAGCTAGGTGTGTCTGAGCTAGGTGAGCTAGGTGTGTCTGAGCTAGGTGTGTCTGAGCTAGGTGTGTCTGAGCTAGGTGTGTCTGAGCTAGGTGAGCTCGGTTTGTCTGAGCTAGGTGTGTCTGAGCTACTTAAGCTAGGTGTGTCTGGGCTAGGTGAGCTAGGTGTGTATGAGCAAGGTGAGAAAGGTGAGCTAGGTGTGTCTAAGCTAGGTGTGTCTGAGCTAGGTGAGCTAGGTGTGTCTGAGCTAGGTGAGCTAGGGGTGTCTGACCTAGGTGTGTCTGAGCTAGGTGTGTCTGAGCTACTTGAGCTAGGTGTGTCTGAGCTAGGTGTGTCTGAACTAGGTGTGTCTGAGCTAGGTGTGTCTGAGCTAGGTGTGTCTGAGCTAGGTGAGCTAGGTGTGTCTGAGCTAGGTGAGCTAGGTGTGTCTGAGCTAGGTGAGCTAGGTGTGTCTGAGCTAGGTGTGTCTGAGCTAGGTGAGCTCGGGGTGTCTGAGCTAGGTGTGTCTGAGCTAGGTGTGTCTGAGCTAGGTGAGCTAGGTGTGTCTGAGCTAGGTGAGCTAGGTGTGTCTGAGCTAGGTGAGCTAGGTGTGTCTGAGCTAGGTGTGTCTGAGCTAGGTGAGCTAGGGGTGTCTGAGCTAGGTGTGTCTGAGCTAGGTGTGTCTGAGCTACTTGAGCTAGGTGTGTCTGAGCTAGGTGTGTCTGAACTAGGTGTGTCTGAGCTAGGTGTGTCTGAGATAGGTGTGTTTGAGCTAGTTGAGCTAGGTGTGTCTGAGCTAGATGAGCTTGGTGTGTCTGAGCTTGGTAAGCTGGGTGTGTCTGAGCTAGGTGTGTCTGAGCTAGGTGAGCTAGGTGTGTCTGAGCTAGGTGAGCTAGGTGTGTCTGATTTAGATGAGCTAGATGTATCTGAGCTTGGTGTGTCTGATCTATGTGTTTTTGAAGTAGGTGTGTCTGAGCTAGGTGTGTCTGAGCTAGGTGAGCTAGGTGTGTCTTAGCTAGGTGTGTCTGAGCTAGGTGTATCTGAGATAAGTGAGCTAGGTGTGTTAGAGCTAGGTGTGTCTGAACAAGGTGTGTCTGAGCTAGGTGTGTCTGAGCTAGGTGTGTCTGAGCTAGGTGAGCTAGGTGTGTCTGAGCTAGGTGAGCTAGGTGTGTCTGAGCTAGGTGTGTCTGAGCTAGGTGAGCTCGGTTTGTCTGAGCTAGGTGTGTCTTAGCTACTTAAGTTAGGTGTGTCTGGGCTAGGTGAGCTAGGTGTGTCTGAGCAAGGTGAGAAAGGTGAGCTAGGTGTGTCTAAGCTAGGTGTGTCTGAGCAAGGTGTGTCTGAGCTAGGTGTGTCTGAGCTAGGTGTGTCTGAGCTAGGTGTGTCTGAGCTACTTGAGCTAGGTGTGTCTGGGCTAGGTGAGCTAGGTGTGTCTGAGGTAGGTGTGTCTGAGCTAGGTGTGTCTGAGCTCATGAGCTAGGTGTGTCTGAGCTAGGTGTGTCTGAGCTAGGTGAGCTAGGGGTGTCTGAGCTAGGTGTGTCTGAGCTAGGTGTGTCTGAGCTACTTGAGCTAGGTGTGTCTGAGCTAGGTGTGTCTGAGCTAGGTGTGTTTGAGCTAGGTGAGCTAGGTGAGTCTGAGCTAGGTGAGCTAGGTGTGTCTTAGCTAGGTGTGTCTGAGCTAGGTGTATCTGAGCTAAGTGAGCTAGGTGTGTTAGAGCTAGGTGTGTCTGAACTAGGTGTGTCTGAGCTAGGTGTGTCTGAGCTAGGTGTGTCTGAGCTAGGTGAGCTAGGTGAGTCTGAGCTAGGTGAGCTAGGTGTGTCTTAGCTAGGTGTGTCTGAGCTATGTGTATCTGAGCTAAGTGAGCTAGGTGTGTTAGAGCTAGGTGTGTCTGAACTAGCTGTGTCTGAGCTAGGTGTGTCTGAGCTAGGTGTGTCTGAGCTAGGTGAGCTAGGCGTGTCTGAGCTAGGTGAGCTAGGTGTGTCTGAGCTAGGTGAGCTAGGTGTGTCTGAGCTAGGTGTGTCTGAGCTAGGTGAGCTCGGTTTGTCTGAGCTAGGTGTGTCTTAGCTACTTAAGCTAGGTGTGTCTGGGCTAGGTGAGCTAGGTGTGTCTGAGCAAGGTGAGAAAGGTGAGCTAGGTGTTTCTAAGCTAGGTGTGTCTGAGCAAGGTGTGTCTGAGCTAGGTGTGTCTGAGCTAGGTGTGTCTGAGCTACTTGAGCTAGGTGTGTCTGGGCTAGGTGAGCTAGGTGTGTCTGAGCTAGGTGTGTCTGAGCTAGGTGTGTCTGAGCTAGGTGAGCTAGGTGTGTCTGAGCTAGGTGAGCTAGGTGTGTCTGAGGTAGGTGTGTCTGAGATAAGTGAGCTCGGTGTGTCTGAGTAAAGTGAGCTCGGTGTGTCTGAGATAAGTGAGCTCGGTGTGTCTGAGTAAAGTGAGCTCGGTGTGTCTGAGATAAGTGAGCTCGGTGTGTCTGAGATAAGTGAGCTCGGTGTGTCTGAGATAAGTGAGCTCGGTGTGTCTGAGATAAGTGAGCTCGGTGTGTCTGAGATAAGTGAGCTCGGTGTGTCTGAGATAAGTGAGCTCGGTGTGTCTGAGCTAGGTGAGCTAGGTGTGTCTCATCTAGGTATGTCTGAGCTAGATGAGCTAGGTGTATCTGAGCTAGGTGAGCTAGGTGTGTCTGAGCTAGGTGAGCTAGGTGTGTCTGAGCTAGGTGTGTCTGAGATAAGTGAGCTCGGTGTGTCTGAGTAAAGTGAGATCGGTGTGTCTGAGATAAGTGAGCTCGGTGTGTCTGAGATAAGTGAGCTCGGTGTGTCTGAGATAAGTGAGCTCGGTGAGTCTGAGTTAAGTGAGCTCGGTGTGTCTGAGCTAGGTGAGCTAGGTGTGTCTCATCTAGGTATGTCTGAGCTAGATGAGCTAGGTGTATCTGAGCTAGGTGAGCTAGGTGTGCCTGAGCTAGGTGAGCTAGGTGTGTCTGAGTTAGGTGTGTCTGAGATAAGTGAGCTCGGTGTGTCTGAGCTAGGTGAGCTAGGTGTGTCTGAGCTACTTGAGCTAGGTGTGTCTGGGCTAGGTGAGCTGGGTGTGTCTGAGCTAGGTGAGCTGGGTGTGTCTGAGCTAGGTGAGCTGGGTGTGTCTGAGCTAGGTGAGCTAGGTGCATCTGAGCTAGGTGTGTTTGAGCTAGGTGTGTCTGAGGTAGTTGAGCTAGGTTTGTATGAGCTAAGTGAGTTAGGTGTGTCTGAGCTAGGTGTGTCTGAGCTAGGTGAGCCTGATTTAGCTGAGCTAGGTGTATCTGAGCTTGGTGTGTCTGATCTATGTGTTTTTGAAGTAGGTGTGTCTGAGCTAGGTGTGTCTGAGCTAGGTGAGCTAGGTGTGTCTGAGTAAAGTGAGCTCGGTGTGTCTGAGATAAGTGAGCTCGGTGTGTCTGAGATAAGTGAGCTCGGTGTGTCTGAGATAAGTGAGCTCGGTGTGTCTGAGATAAGTGAGCTCGGTGTGTCTGAGCTAGGTGAGCTAGGTGTGTCTCATCTAGGTATGTCTGAGCTAGATGAGCTAGGTGTATCTGAGCTAGGTGAGCTAGGTGTGTCTGAGCTAGGTGAGCTAGGTGTGTCTGAGCTAGGTGTGTCTGAGATAAGTGAGCTCGGTGTGTCTGAGCTAGGTGAGCTCGGTGTGTCTGAGCTAGATGAGCTCGGTGTGTCTGAGCTAGATGAGCTCGGTGTGTCTGAGCTAGATGAGCTTGGTGTGTCTGAGCTAGGTAAGCTAGGTGTGTCTGAGCTAGGTAAGCTAGGTGTGTCTGAGCTAGGTAAGCTAGGTGTGTCTGAGGTAGGTGTGTCTGAGCTAGGTGTGTCTGAGCTAGGTGTGTCTGAGCTAGGTGTGTCTGAGCTACTTGAGCTAGGTGTGTCTGGGCTAGGTGAGCTGGGTGTGTCTGAGCTAGGTGAGCTGGGTGTGTCTGAGCTAGGTGAGCTGGGTGTGTCTGAGCTAGGTGAGCTAGGTGCATCTGAGCTAGGTGTGTTTGAGCTAGGTGTGTCTGAGGTAGTTGAGCTAGGTTTGTATGAGCTAAGTGAGCTAGGTGTGTCTGAGCTAGGTGTGTCTGAGCTAGGTGTGCCTGAACTAGGTGAGCTAGGTATGTCTCAGCTAGGTGAGCTAGTTTTGTCTGATCTATGTGAGTTAGATGTGTCTCAGTTAGGTGTGTCTGAGCTAGGTGTGTATGAGCTAGGTGAGCCTGATTTAGCTGAGCTAGGTGTATCTGAGCTAGGTGTGTCTGAGCTAGGTGTGCCTGAACTAGGTGAGCTAGGTATGTCTCAGCTAGGTGAGCTAGGTTTGTATGAGCTAAGTGAGCTTGGTGTGTCTGAGCTAGGTGTGTCTGAGCTAGGTGTGTCTGAGCTAGGTGAGCTAGGTGTGTCTGAGCCAGGTATGTCTGAGATAGGTGAGCTAGGTGTGTCTTAGCTAGGTGTGTCTGAGCTAGGTGTATCTGAGCTAAGTGAGCTAGGTGTGTCAGAGCTAGGTGTGTCTGATATACGTAAGCTAGGTGTGTCTGAGCTAAGTGTGTCTGAGCTAAGTGAGCTAGTTTTGTCTGATCTATGTGAGTTAGGTGTGTCTGAACTAGGTGTGTCTGAGCTAGGTGTGTCTGAGCTAGGTGAGCTAGGTGTGTCTGAGCTAGGTGTGTCTGAGCTAGGTGTGTCTGAGTTAGGTGTGTCTGAACTAGGTGTGTCTGATCTAGGTGTGTCTGAGCTAGGTGTGTCTGAGCTAGGTGTGTCTGAGCTAGGTGTGTCTGAGCTAGGTGTGTCTGAGCTAGGTGAGCTCGGTTTGTCTGAGCTAGGTGTGTCTGAGCTACTTAAGCTAGGTGTGTCTGGGCTAGGTGAGCTAGGTGTGTCTGAGCAAGGTGAGAAAGGTGAGCTAGGTGTGTCTAAGCTAGGTGTGTCTGAGCAAGGTGTGTCTGAGCTATTTGAGCTAGGTGTGTCTGGGATGGTGAGCTAGGTGTGTCTGAGCTGGGTGTGTCTGAGCTAAGTGAGCTAGGTGTGTCTGAGCTAGGTGAGCTAGGTGTGTCTGAGCTAGGTGTGTCTGAGCTAGGTGTGTCTGAGCTCATGAGCTAGGTATGTCTGAGCTAGGTGTGTCTGAGGTACTTGAGCTAGGTGTGTCTGAGCTAGGTGAGCTCGGTTTGTCTGAGCTAGGTGTGTCTGAGCTACTTAAGCTAGGTGTGTCTGGGCTAGGTGAGCTAGGTGTGTATGAGCAAGGTGAGAAAGGTGAGCTAGGTGTGTCTAAGCTAGGTGTGTCTGAGCTAGGTGAGCTAGGTGTGTCTGAGCTAGGTGAGCTAGGGGTGTCTGAGCTAGGTGTGTCTGAGCTAGGTGTGTCTGAGCTACTTGAGCTAGGTGTGTCTGAGCTAGGTGTGTCTGAGCTAGGTGTGTCTGAGCTAGGTGTGTCTGAGCTAGGTGAGCTAGGTGTGTCTGAGCTAGGTGAGCTAGGTGTGTCTGAGCTAGGTGTGTCTGAGCTAGGTGAGCTCGGTTTGTCTGAGCTAGGTGTGTCTTAGCTACTTAAGCTAGGTGTGTCTGGGCTAGGTGAGCTGGGTGTGTCTGAGCTAGGTGAGCTAGGGGTGTCTGAGCTAGGTGAGCTGGGTGTGTCTGAGCTAGGTGAGCTGGGTGTGTCTGAGCTAGGTGAGCTAGGTGCATCTGAGCTAGGTGTGTTTGAGCTAGGTGTGTCTGAGGTAGTTGAGATAGGTTTGTATGAGCTAAGTGAGCTAGGTGTGTCTGAGCTAGGTGTGTCTGAGCTAGGTGTGTCTGAGCTAGGTGAGCTAGGTGTGTCTGAGCTAGGTGAGCTAGGTGTGTCTGAGCTAGGTGAGCTAGGTGTGTCTGAGCTAGGTGTGTCTGAGCTAGGTGAGCTCGGTTTGTCTGAGCTAGGTGTGTCTTAGCTACTTAAGCTAGGTGTGTCTGGGCTAGGTGAGCTAGGTGTGTCTGAGCAAGGTGAGAAAGGTGAGCTAGGTGTGTCTAAGCTAGGTGTGTCTGAGCAAGGTGTGTCTGAGCTAGGTGTGTCTGAGCTAGGTGTGTCTGAGCTACTTGAGCTAGGTGTGTCTGGGCTAGGTGAGCTAGGTGTGTCTGAGCTAGGTGTGTCTGAGCTAGGTGTGTCTGAGCTAGGTGAGCTAGGTGTGTCTGAGCTAGGTGAGCTAGGTGTGTCTGAGGTAGGTGTGTCTGAGCTAGGTGTGTCTGAGCTCATGAGCTAGGTGTGTCTGAGCTAGGTGTGTCTGAGCTAGGTGAGCTATGGGTGTCTGAGCTAGGTGTGTCTGAGCTAGGTGTGTCTGAGCTACTTGAGCTAGGTGTGTCTGAGCTAGGTGTGTCTGAGCTAGGTGTGTTTGAGCTAGTTGAGCTAGGTGTGTCTGAGCTAGGTGAGCTTGGTGTGTCTGAGCTTGGTAAGCTGGGTGTGTCTGAGCTAGGTGTGTCTGAGCTAGGTGAGCTAGGTGTGTCTGAGCTAGGTGAGCTAGGTGTGTCTTAGCTAGGTGTGTCTGAGCTAGGTGTATCTGAGCTAAGTGAGCTAGGTGTATCTGAGCTGGGTGAGCTAGGTGTGTCTGAGCTGGGTGAGCTAGGTGTGTCTGAACTAGGTATGTCTGAGATAGGTGAGCTAGGTGTGTCTGAGCTAGGTGAGCTAGGCGTGTCTGAACTAGGTATGTCTGAGCTCGTGAGTCCTTAATCATGAAACATACACCCTCGCTCTTCTTCTTCCCGGAGAGACATTTATTCCTGTCTGCATGATGAACTGAGAACTCAACTGGCTGGACCGACTCAGACAGTATATCCCGAGAGATCCATGTTTCTGTGAAACAGAGTATGTTACAATCTCTGAGGTCTCTCTGGAAAGAAACCCTCGCCCTGAGCTTGTCAACTTTATTATCCAGAGACTGAACATTTGCGAGTAATATACTGGGAAGCAAAGGGTGGTGTCCGCGCCTCCTAAATCAGACTAGAAGACCACTGTGAGTACCTCTGTTTTGGGTCGGCCTCTGGAATCAGTTCAATTGCCCTGGGGGGTGAAAACAAATGATCCACTTTGGGAAAGTCGTATTCCTGGTCATAATACTGGTAGTGCTGGTGAGTTACCATCGCTCTGAAATTCAATAGTTCTTCCCGGCTGTATGTAATAACACAGACCATTTCCTGGGCTAATAATGTAAGGAATAATACATAAAAAACAAAAACCTGAAAAATGTTCTAAGAGTTAAAAGTAAGACAGCACTCTCTATCTGCGCCATTTTTTCATATCTCCACCATGCATAGCACTCACTCATTCACACACACACAGAAACTCACACACACCAATCTTATTTCCACATTGTGTTTCTCAACAGTCATAAGCTAGGTGTGTCTGAGCTAAGTGAGTTAGGTGTGTCTGAGCTAGGTGTGTCTGAGATAAGTGAGCAAGGTGTGTCTGAGATAAGTGAGCTAGGTGTGTCTGAGCTAGGTGTGTCTCAGCTAGGTGTGTCTGACATAAGTGAGCTCGGTGTGTCTGAGATAAGTGAGCTCGGTGTGTCTGAGCTAGGTGAGCTGGGTGTGTCTGAGCTAGGTGAGCTAGGTGCATCTGAGCTAGGTGTGTTTGAGCTAGGTGTGTCTGAGGTAGTTGAGCTAGGTTTGTATGAGCTAAGTGAGCTAGGTGTGTCTGAGCTAGGTGTGTCTGAGCTAGGTGTGCCTGAGCTAGGTGAGCTAGGTATGTCTCAGCTAGGTGAGCTAGTTTTGTCTGATCTATGTGAGTTAGATGTGTCTCAGTTAGGTGTGTATGAGCTAGGTGTGTCTGAGCTAGGTGAGCCTGATTTAGCTGAGCTAGGTGTATCTGAGCTTGGTGTGTCTGATCTATGTGTTTTTGAAGTAGGTGTGTCTGAGCTAGGTGTGTCTGAGCTAGGTGAGCTAGGTGTGTCTGAGCCAGGTATGTCTGAGATAGGTGAGCTAGGTGTGTCTTAGCTAGGTGTGTCTGAGCTAGGTGTATCTGAGCTAAGTGAGCTAGGTGTGTCAGAGCTAGGTGTGTCTGATATACGTAAGCTAGGTGTGTCTGAGCTAAGTGTGTCTGAGCTAAGTGAGCTAGTTTTGTCTGATCTATGTGAGTTAGGTGTGTCTGAACTAGGTGTGTCTGAGCTAGGTGTGTCTGAGCTAGGTGTGTCTGAGCTAGGTGAGCTAGGTGTGTCTGAGCTAGGTGTGTCTGAGCTAGGTGTGTCTGAACTAGGTGTGTCTGAGCTAGGTGTGTCTGAGCTAGGTGTGTCTGAGCTAGGTGAGCTAGGTGTGTCTGAGCTAGGTGTGTCTGAGCTAGGTGTGTCTGAGCTAGGTGTGTCTGAGCTAGGTGAGCTCGGTTTGTCTGAGCTAGGTGTGTCTGAGCTACTTAAGCTAGGTGTGTCTGGGCTAGGTGAGCTAGGTGTGTCTGAGCAAGGTGAGAAAGGTGAGCTAGGTGTGTCTAAGCTAGGTGTGTCTGAGCAAGGTGTGTCTGAGCTACTTGAGCTAGGTGTGTCTGGGATGGTGAGCTAGGTGTGTCTGAGCTAGGTGTGTCTGAGCTAAGTGAGCTAGGTGTGTCTGAGCTAGGTGAGCTAGGTGTGTCTGAGCTAGGTGTGTCTGAGGTACTTGAGCTAGGTGTGTCTGAGCTAGGTGAGCTCGGTTTGTCTGAGCTAGGTGTGTCTGAGCTACTTAAGCTAGGTGTGTCTGGGCTAGGTGAGCTAGGTGTGTATGAGCAAGGTGAGAAAGGTGAGCTAGGTGTGTCTAAGCTAGGTGTGTCTGAGCTAGGTGAGCTAGGTGTGTCTGAGCTAGGTGAGCTAGGGGTGTCTGAGCTAGGTGTGTCTGAGCTAGGTGTGTCTGAGCTACTTGAGCTAGGTGTGTCTGAGCTAGGTGTGTCTGAGCTAGGTGTGTCTGAGCTAGGTGTGTCTGAGCTAGGTGTGTCTGAGCTACTTGAGCTAGGTGTGTCTGGGCTAGCTGAGCTGGGTGTGTCTGAGCTAGGTGAGCTGGGTGTGTCTGAGCTAGGTGAGCTGGGTGTGTCTGAGCTAGGTGAGCTAGGTGCATCTGAGCTAGGTGTGTTTGAGCTAGGTGTGTCTGAGGTAGTTGAGATAGGTTTGTATGAGCTAAGTGAGCTAGGTGTGTCTGAGCTAGGTGTGTCTGAGCTAGGTGTGTCTGAGCTAGGTGAGCTAGGTGTGTCTGAGCTAGGTGAGCTAGGTGTGTCTGAGCTAGGTGAGCTAGGTGTGTCTGAGCTAGGTGTGTCTGAGCTAGGTGAGCTCGGTTTGTCTGAGCTAGGTGTGTCTTAGCTACTTAAGCTAGGTGTGTCTGGGCTAGGTGAGCTAGGTGTGTCTGAGCAAGGTGAGAAAGGTGAGCTAGGTGTGTCTAAGCTAGGTGTGTCTGAGCAAGGTGTGTCTGAGCTAGGTGTGTCTGAGCTAGGTGTGTCTGAGCTACTTGAGCTAGGTGTGTCTGGGCTAGGTGAGCTAGGTGTGTCTGAGCTAGGTGTGTCTGAGCTAGGTGTGTCTGAGCTAGGTGAGCTAGGTGTGTCTGAGCTAGGTGAGCTAGGTGTGTCTGAGGTAGGTGTGTCTGAGCTAGGTGTGTCTGAGCTCATGAGCTAGGTGTGTCTGAGCTAGGTGTGTCTGAGCTAGGTGAGCTATGGGTGTCTGAGCTAGGTGTGTCTGAGCTAGGTGTGTCTGAGCTACTTGAGCTAGGTGTGTCTGAGCTAGGTGTGTCTGAGCTAGGTGTGTTTGAGCTAGTTGAGCTAGGTGTGTCTGAGCTAGGTGAGCTTGGTGTGTCTGAGCTTGGTAAGCTGGGTGTGTCTGAGCTAGGTGTGTCTGAGCTAGGTGAGCTAGGTGTGTCTGAGCTAGGTGAGCTAGGTGTGTCTTAGCTAGGTGTGTCTGAGCTAGGTGTATCTGAGCTAAGTGAGCTAGGTGTATCTGAGCTGGGTGAGCTAGGTGTGTCTGAGCTGGGTGAGCTAGGTGTGTCTGAACTAGGTATGTCTGAGATAGGTGAGCTAGGTGTGTCTGAGCTAGGTGAGCTAGGCGTGTCTGAACTAGGTATGTCTGAGCTCGTGAGTCCTTAATCATGAAACATACACCCTCGCTCTTCTTCTTCCCGGAGAGACATTTATTCCTGTCTGCATGATGAACTGAGAACTCAACTGGCTGGACCGACTCAGACAGTATATCCCGAGAGATCCATGTTTCTGTGAAACAGAGTATGTTACAATCTCTGAGGTCTCTCTGGAAAGAAACCCTCGCCCTGAGCTTGTCAACTTTATTATCCAGAGACTGAACATTTGCGAGTAATATACTGGGAAGCAAAGGGTGGTGTCCGCGCCTCCTAAATCAGACTAGAAGACCACTGTGAGTACCTCTGTTTTGGGTCGGCCTCTGGAATCAGTTCAATTGCCCTGGGGGGTGAAAACAAATGATCCACTTTGGGAAAGTCGTATTCCTGGTCATAATACTGGTAGTGCTGGTGAGTTACCATCGCTCTGAAATTCAATAGTTCTTCCCGGCTGTATGTAATAACACAGACCATTTCCTGGGCTAATAATGTAAGGAATAATACATAAAAAACAAAAACCTGAAAAATGTTCTAAGAGTTAAAAGTAAGACAGCACTCTCTATCTGCGCCATTTTTTCATATCTCCACCATGCATAGCACTCACTCATTCACACACACACAGAAACTCACACACACCAATCTTATTTCCACATTGTGTTTCTCAACAGTCATAAGCTAGGTGTGTCTGAGCTAAGTGAGTTAGGTGTGTCTGAGCTAGGTGTGTCTGAGATAAGTGAGCAAGGTGTGTCTGAGATAAGTGAGCTAGGTGTGTCTGAGCTAGGTGTGTCTCAGCTAGGTGTGTCTGACATAAGTGAGCTCGGTGTGTCTGAGATAAGTGAGCTCGGTGTGTCTGAGATAAGTGAGCTCGGTGTGTCTGAGATAAGTGAGCTCGGTGTGTCTGAGCTAGGTGTGTCTAAGATAAGTGAGCTAGGTGTGTCTGAGGTAGGTGTGTCTCGGCTAGGTGTGTCTGAGCTAGATGAGCTAGGTGTGTCTGAGCTAGGTGAGCTAGGTGTGTCTGAGCTAGGTGTGTCTGAGATAAGTGAGCTCGGTGTGTCTGAGTAAAGTGAGCTCGGTGTGTCTGAGATAAGTGAGCTCGGTGTGTCTGAGATAAGTGAGCTCGGTGTGTCTGAGATAAGTGAGCTCGGTGTGTCTGAGATAAGTGAGCTCGGTGTGTCTGAGATAAGTGAGCTCGGTGTGTCTGAGATAAGTGAGCTCGGTGTGTCTGAGATAAGTGAGCTCGGTGTGTCTGAGCTAGGTGAGCTAGGTGTGTCTCATCTAGGTATGTCTGAGCTAGATGAGCTAGGTGTATCTGAGCTAGGTGAGCTAGGTGTGTCTGAGCTAGGTGAGCTAGGTGTGTCTGAGCTAGGTGTGTCTGAGATAAGTGAGCTCGGTGTGTCTGAGTAAAGTGAGCTCGGTGTGTCTGAGATAAGTGAGCTCGGTGTGTCTGAGATAAGTGAGCTCGGTGTGTCTGAGATAAGTGAGCTCGGTGTGTCTGAGTTAAGTGAGCTCGGTGTGTCTGAGCTAGGTGAGCTAGGTGTGTCTCATCTAGGTATGTCTGAGCTAGATGAGCTAGGTGTATCTGAGCTAGGTGAGCTAGGTGTGTCTGAGCTAGGTGAGCTAGGTGTGTCTGAGCTAGGTGAGCTAGGTGTGTCTGAGCTAGGTGAGCTAGGTATGTCTGAGCTAGGTGTGTCTGAGCTAGGTGTGTCTGAGCTAGGTGAGCTAGGTGTGTCTGAGCTAGGTGTGTCTGAGCTAGGTGTGTCTGAGCTAGGTGTGTCTGAGCTAGGTGAGCTCGGTTTGTCTGAGCTAGGTGTGTCTGAGCTACTTAAGCTAGGTGTGTCTGGGCTAGGTGAGCTAGGTGTGTATGAGCAAGGTGAGAAAGGTGAGCTAGGTGTGTCTAAGCTAGGTGTGTCTGAGCTAGGTGAGCTAGGTGTGTCTGAGCTAGGTGAGCTAGGGGTGTCTGACCTAGGTGTGTCTGAGCTAGGTGTGTCTGAGCTACTTGAGCTAGGTGTGTCTGAGCTAGGTGTGTCTGAACTAGGTGTGTCTGAGCTAGGTGTGTCTGAGCTAGGTGTGTCTGAGCTAGGTGAGCTAGGTGTGTCTGAGCTAGGTGAGCTAGGTGTGTCTGAGCTAGGTGAGCTAGGTGTGTCTGAGCTAGGTGTGTCTGAGCTAGGTGAGCTCGGGGTGTCTGAGCTAGGTGTGTCTGAGCTAGGTGTGTCTGAGCTAGGTGAGCTAGGTGTGTCTGAGCTAGGTGAGCTAGGTGTGTCTGAGCTAGGTGTGTCTGAGCTAGGTGAGCTAGGGGTGTCTGAGCTAGGTGTGTCTGAGCTAGGTGTGTCTGAGCTACTTGAGCTAGGTGTGTCTGAGCTAGGTGTGTCTGAACTAGGTGTGTCTGAGCTAGGTGTGTCTGAGATAGGTGTGTTTGAGCTAGTTGAGCTAGGTGTGTCTGAGCTAGATGAGCTTGGTGTGTCTGAGCTTGGTAAGCTGGGTGTGTCTGAGCTAGGTGTGTCTGAGCTAGGTGAGCTAGGTGTGTCTGAGCTAGGTGAGCTAGGTGTGTCTGATTTAGATGAGCTAGATGTATCTGAGCTTGGTGTGTCTGATCTATGTGTTTTTGAAGTAGGTGTGTCTGAGCTAGGTGAGCTAGGTGTGTCTTAGCTAGGTGTGTCTGAGCTAGGTGTATCTGAGCTAAGTGAGCTAGGTGTGTTAGAGCTAGGTGTGTCTGAACAAGGTGTGTCTGAGCTAGGTGTGTCTGAGCTAGGTGTGTCTGAGCTAGGTGAGCTAGGTGTGTCTGAGCTAGGTGAGCTAGGTGTGTCTGAGCTAGGTGAGCTAGGTGTGTCTGAGCTAGGTGTGTCTGAGCTAGGTGAGCTCGGTTTGTCTGAGCTAGGTGTGTCTTAGCTACTTAAGCTAGGTGTGTCTGAGCAAGGTGAGAAAGGTGAGCTAGGTGTGTCTAAGCTAGGTGTGTCTGAGCAAGGTGTGTCTGAGCTAGGTGTGTCTGAGCTAGGTGTGTCTGAGCTAGGTGTGTCTGAGCTACTTGAGCTAGGTGTGTCTGGGCTAGGTGAGCTAGGTGTGTCTGAGCTAGGTGTGTCTGAGCTAGGTGTGTCTGAGCTAGGTGAGCTAGGTGTGTCTGAGCTAGGTGAGCTAGGTGTGTCTGAGGTAGGTGTGTCTGAGCTAGGTGTGTCTGAGCTCATGAGCTAGGTGTGTCTGAGCTAGGTGTGTCTGAGCTAGGTGAGCTAGGGGTGTCTGAGCTAGGTGTGTCTGAGCTAGGTGTGTCTGAGCTACTTGAGCTAGGTGTGTCTGAGCTAGGTGTGTCTGAGCTAGGTGTGTTTGAGCTAGTTGAGCTAGGTGTGTCTGAGCTAGGTGTGTCTGAGCTAGGTGAGCTAGGTGTGTCTGAGCTAGGTGAGCTAGGTGTGTCTGAGCTAGGTGAGCTAGGTGTGTCTGAGCTAGGTGTGTCTGAGCTAGGTGAGCTCGGGGTGTCTGAGCTAGGTGTGTCTGAGCTAGGTGTGTCTGAGCTAGGTGAGCTAGGTGTGTCTGAGCTAGGTGAGCTAGGTGTGTCTGAGCTAGGTGAGCTAGGTGTGTCTGAGCTAGGTGTGTCTGAGCTAGGTGAGCTAGGGGTGTCTGAGCTAGGTGTGTCTGAGCTAGGTGTGTCTGAGCTACTTGAGCTAGGTGTGTCTGAGCTAGGTGTGTCTGAACTAGGTGTGTCTGAGCTAGGTGTGTCTGAGATAGGTGTGTTTGAGCTAGTTGAGCTAGGTGTGTCTGAGCTAGATGAGCTTGGTGTGTCTGAGCTTGGTAAGCTGGGTGTGTCTGAGCTAGGTGTGTCTGAGCTAGGTGAGCTAGGTGTGTCTGAGCTAGGTGAGCTAGGTGTGTCTGATTTAGATGAGCTAGATGTATCTGAGCTTGGTGTGTCTGATCTATGTGTTTTTGAAGTAGGTGTGTCTGAGCTAGGTGTGTCTGAGCTAGGTGAGCTAGGTGTGTCTTAGCTAGGTGTGTCTGAGCTAGGTGTATCTGAGCTAAGTGAGCTAGGTGTGTTAGAGCTAGGTGTGTCTGAACAAGGTGTGTCTGAGCTAGGTGTGTCTGAGCTAGGTGTGTCTGAGCTAGGTGAGCTAGGTGTGTCTGAGCTAGGTGAGCTAGGTGTGTCTGAGCTAGGTGAGCTAGGTGTGTCTGAGCTAGGTGTGTCTGAGCTAGGTGAGCTCGGTTTGTCTGAGCTAGGTGTGTCTTAGCTACTTAAGCTAGGTGTGTCTGGGCTAGGTGAGCTAGGTGTGTCTGAGCAAGGTGAGAAAGGTGAGCTAGGTGTGTCTAAGCTAGGTGTGTCTGAGCAAGGTGTGTCTGAGCTAGGTGTGTCTGAGCTAGGTGTGTCTGAGCTAGGTGTGTCTGAGCTACTTGAGCTAGGTGTGTCTGGGCTAGGTGAGCTAGGTGTGTCTGAGCTAGGTGTGTCTGAGCTAGGTGTGTCTGAGCTAGGTGAGCTAGGTGTGTCTGAGCTAGGTGAGCTAGGTGTGTCTGAGGTAGGTGTGTCTGAGCTAGGTGTGTCTGAGCTCATGAGCTAGGTGTGTCTGAGCTAGGTGTGTCTGAGCTAGGTGAGCTAGGGGTGTCTGAGCTAGGTGTGTCTGAGCTAGGTGTGTCTGAGCTACTTGAGCTAGGTGTGTCTGAGCTAGGTGTGTCTGAGCTAGGTGTGTTTGAGCTAGGTGAGCTAGGTGAGTCTGAGCTAGGTGAGCTAGGTGTGTCTTAGCTAGGTGTGTCTGAGCTAGGTGTATCTGAGCTAAGTGAGCTAGGTGTGTTAGAGCTAGGTGTGTCTGAACTAGGTGTGTCTGAGCTAGGTGTGTCTGAGCTAGGTGTGTCTGAGCTAGGTGAGCTAGGTGAGTCTGAGCTAGGTGAGCTAGGTGTGTCTTAGCTAGGTGTGTCTGAGCTAGGTGTATCTGAGCTAAGTGAGCTAGGTGTGTTAGAGCTAGGTGTGTCTGAGCTAGGTGAGCTAGGTGTGTCTGAGCTAGGTGAGCTAGGTGTGTCTGAGCTAGGTGAGCTAGGTGTGTCTGAGCTAGGTGTGTCTGAGCTAGGTGAGCTCGGGGTGTCTGAGCTAGGTGTGTCTGAGCTAGGTGTGTCTGAGCTAGGTGAGCTAGGTGTGTCTGAGCTAGGTGAGCTAGGTGTGTCTGGGCTAGGTGAGCTAGGTGTGTCTGAGCTAGGTGTGTCTGAGCTAGGTGAGCTAGGGGTGTCTGAGCTAGGTGTGTCTGAGCTAGGTGTGTCTGAGCTACTTGAGCTAGGTGTGTCTGAGCTAGGTGTGTCTGAACTAGGTGTGTCTGAGCTAGGTGTGTCTGAGATAGGTGTGTTTGAGCTAGTTGAGCTAGGTGTGTCTGAGCTAGATGAGCTTGGTGTGTCTGAGCTTGGTAAGCTGGGTGTGTCTGAGCTAGGTGTGTCTGAGCTAGGTGAGCTAGGTGTGTCTGAGCTAGGTGAGCTAGGTGTGTCTGATTTAGATGAGCTAGATGTATCTGAGCTTGGTGTGTCTGATCTATGTGTTTTTGAAGTAGGTGTGTCTGAGCTAGGTGTGTCTGAGCTAGGTGAGCTAGGTGTGTCTTAGCTAGGTGTGTCTGAGCTAGGTGTATCTGAGCTAAGTGAGCTAGGTGTGTTAGAGCTAGGTGTGTCTGAACAAGGTGTGTCTGAGCTAGGTGTGTCTGAGCTAGGTGTGTCTGAGCTAGGTGAGCTAGGTGTGTCTGAGCTAGGTGAGCTAGGTGTGTCTGAGCTAGGTGAGCTAGGTGTGTCTGAGCTAGGTGTGTCTGAGCTAGGTGAGCTCGGTTTGTCTGAGCTAGGTGTGTCTTAGCTACTTAAGCTAGGTGTGTCTGGGCTAGGTGAGCTAGGTGTGTCTGAGCAAGGTGAGAAAGGTGAGCTAGGTGTGTCTAAGCTAGGTGTGTCTGAGCAAGGTGTGTCTGAGCTAGGTGTGTCTGAGCTAGGTGTGTCTGAGCTAGGTGTGTCTGAGCTACTTGAGCTAGGTGTGTCTGGGCTAGGTGAGCTAGGTGTGTCTGAGCTAGGTGTGTCTGAGCTAGGTGTGTCTGAGCTAGGTGAGCTAGGTGTGTCTGAGGTAGGTGTGTCTGAGCTAGGTGTGTCTGAGCTCATGAGCTAGGTGTGTCTGAGCTAGGTGTGTCTGAGCTAGGTGAGCTAGGGGTGTCTGAGCTAGGTGTGTCTGAGCTAGGTGTGTCTGAGCTACTTGAGCTAGGTGTGTCTGAGCTAGGTGTGTCTGAGCTAGGTGTGTTTGAGCTAGGTGAGCTAGGTGAGTCTGAGCTAGGTGAGCTAGGTGTGTCTTAGCTAGGTGTGTCTGAGCTAGGTGTATCTGAGCTAAGTGAGCTAGGTGTGTTAGAGCTAGGTGTGTCTGAACTAGGTGTGTCTGAGCTAGGTGTGTCTGAGCTAGGTGTGTCTGAGCTAGGTGAGCTAGGTGAGTCTGAGCTAGGTGAGCTAGGTGTGTCTTAGCTAGGTGTGTCTGAGCTAGGTGTATCTGAGCTAAGTGAGCTAGGTGTGTTAGAGCTAGGTGTGTCTGAACTAGGTGTGTCTGAGCTAGGTGTGTCTGAGCTAGGTGTGTCTGAGCTAGGTGAGCTAGGCGTGTCTGAGCTAGGTGAGCTAGGTGTGTCTGAGCTAGGTGAGCTAGGTGTGTCTGAGCTAGGTGTGTCTGAGCTAGGTGAGCTCGGTTTTTCTGAGCTAGGTGTGTCTTAGCTACTTAAGCTAGGTGTGTCTGGGCTAGGTGAGCTAGGTGTGTCTGAGCAAGGTGAGAAAGGTGAGCTAGGTGTTTCTAAGCTAGGTGTGTCTGAGCAAGGTGTGTCTGAGCTAGGTGTGTCTGAGCTAGGTGTGTCTGAGCTACTTGAGCTAGTTGTGTCTGGGCTAGGTGAGCTAGGTGTGTCTGAGCTAGGTGTGTCTGAGCTAGGTGTGTCTGAGCTAGGTGAGCTAGGTGTGTCTGAGCTAGGTGAGCTAGGTGTGTCTGAGGTAGGTGTGTCTGAGCTAGGTGTGTCTGAGCTCATGAGCTAGGTGTGTCTGAGCTAGGTGAGCTAGGGGTGTCTGAGCTAGGTGTGTCTGAGCTGGGTGTGTCTGAGCTACTTGAGCTAGGTGTGTCTGAGCTAGGTGTGTCTGAACTAGGTGTGTCTGAGCTAGATGTGTCTGAGATAGGTGTGTTTGAGCTAGTTGAGCTAGGTGTGTCTGAGCTAGTTGAGCTTGGTGTGTCTGAGCTTGGTACGCTGGGTGTGTCTGAGCTAGGTGTGTCTGAGCTAGGTGAGCTAGGTATGTCTGAGCTAGGTGAGCTAGGTGTGTCTGATTTAGATGAGCTAGATGTATCTGAGCTTGGTGTGTCTGATCTATGTGTTTTTGAAGTAGGTGTGTCTGAGCTAGGTGTGTCTGAGCTAGGTGAGCTAGGTGTGTCTGAGCCAGGTGTGTCTGAGCTAGGTCAGCTAGGTGTGTCTGAGCCAGGTATGTCTGAGATAGGTGAGCTAGGTGTGTCTTAGCTAGGTGTGTCTTAGCTAGGTGTATCTGAGCTAAGTGAGCTAGGTGTGTTAGAGCTAGGTGTGTCTGATATACGTGAGCTAGGTGTGTCTGAGCTAAGTGTGTCTGAGCTAGGTGAGCTAGTTTTGTCTGATCTATGTGAGTTAGGTGTGTCTGAGCTAGGTGTGTCTGAGCTAGGTGTGTCTGAGCTAGGTGAGCTCGGTTTGTCTGAGCTAGGTGTGTCTGAGGTAGGTATTTCTGAGGTAGGTGTGTCTGAGCTACTTAAGCTAGGTGTGTCTGGGCTAGGTGAGCTAGGTGTGTCTGAGCAAGGTGAGCTAGGTGTGTCTGAGGTAGGTGTGTCTGAGCTAGGTGTGTCTGAGCTAGATGTGTCTGAGCTAGGTTTGTCTGAGCTAGGTTTGTCAGAGCTAGGTGAGCTAGGTGTGTCTGAGCTAGGTGTGTCTGACCTTGGTACGCTGGGTGTGTCTGAGCAAGGTTAGCTAGGTGTGTCTGAGCTAGGTGTGTCTGAGCTAGGCGTGTCTGAGGTAGTTGAGCTAGGTGTGTATGAGCTAAGTCAGCTAGGTGTGTCTGAGATAGGTATGCCTGAGCTAGGTGAGCTAGGTGTGTCTGAGCTAGGTGAGCTAGGTGTGTCTGAGATAGGTATGTCTGAGTTAGGTGAGCTAGGAGTGTCTTATCTAGGTGAGCTACGTGTGTCTGAGCTAGGTATGTCTTAGCTAGGTTTGTCTGAGGTAGGTGTGTCTGAGCTAGGTGAGCTAGTTGTGTCTGAGCTAGGTGAGCTAGGTTTGTCTGAGCTGGGTGAGCTTGGTGTGTCTTAGCTTGGTGTGACTGAGCTACATGAGCTAGGTGTGTCTGAGCTAGGTGAGCTAGGTGTGTCTGAGCTAGGTATGTCTGAGATAGGTGAGCTAGATGTGTCTAAGCTAGGTGAGCTAGGTGTGTCTGAGGTAGGTGTGTCTGAGCTAGGTGAGCTAGGTGTGTCTTAGCTAGGTGTGTATGAGCTGGGCGTGTCTGAGCTAGGCGTGTCTGAGCTAGGCGTGTCTGAGCTAGGCGTGTCTGAGCTAGTTGAGCTAGGTGTGTATGAGTTAAGTGAGCTAGGTGTGTCTGAGATAGGTATGTCTGAGTTAGGTGAGCTAGGAGTGTCTTATCTAGGTGAGCTAGGTGTGTCTTAGCTAGGTGTGTCTTAGCTAGGTGGGTCTGAGCTAGGTGTGTCTGAGCTAGGTGTGTCTGAGCTAGGTGTGTCTGAGCTAGGTGAGCTAGTTGTGTCTGAGCTAGGTGAGCTAGGTGTGTCTGAGATAGGTGAGCTAGGTGTGTCTGAGCTAGGTGTGTCTGATCTAGGTGAGAAAGGTGAGCTAGGTGTGTCTAAGCTAGTTGAGCTAGGTGTGTCTGAGGTAGGTGTGTTTGAGCTCGTGAGCTAGGTGTGTCTGAGCTAGGTGAGCTAGGTGTGTCTGACCTAGGTGAGCTAGGTGTGTCTGAGCTGAGTGAGCTAGGTGTATCTGAGCTGGGTGAGCTAGGTGTGTCTGAGCTGGGTGAGCTAGGTGTGTCTGAACTAGGTATGTCTGAGATAGGTGAGCTAGGTGTGTCTGAACTAGGTGAGCTAGGTGTGTCTGAACTAGGTATGTCTGAGCTCGTGAGCTAGGTGTGTCTGAGCTAGGTGAGCTAGGTGTGTCTGAGCTAGGTGAGCTAGGTGTGTCTGAGCTAGGTGTGTCTGAGCTAGGCGTGTCTGAGCTAGGAGTGTCTGAGCTAGGAGTGTCTGAGCTAGGTGAGCTAGGTGTGTCTTAGCTAGGTGAGGTAGGTGTGTCTGAGCTAGGTGAGCTAGGTGTGTCTGAGCTAGGTGTGCTCGGTGTGTCTGAGCTAGGTGAGCTAGGTGTGTCTGAGCCAGGTGAGCTCGGTGTGTCTGAGCTGGGCGTGTCTGTGCTAGGTGAGAAAGGTGAGCTAGGTGTGTCTAAGCAAGTGTCTAAGCAAGGTGAGCTAGGTGTGTCTGAGCTAGGTGTGTCTGAGCTCGTGAGCTAGGTGTGTCTGAGCTAGGTGAGCTAGGCGTGTCTGAGCTAGGTGTGTCTGAGCAAGGTGAGCTAGGTGTGTCTGAGCTAGGTGAGCTAGGTGTGTCTGAGCTAGGTGTGTCTGAGCTAGGCGTGTCTGAGCCAGGCGTTTCTGAGCTAGGAGTGTCTGAGCTAGGTGAGCTAGGTGTGTCTGAGCTAGGTGAGCTAGGCGTGTCTGAGCTAGGTGTGTCTGAGCTAGGTGAGCTAGGTGTGTCTGAGCTAGGTGAGCTAGGTGTGTCTGAGCTAGGCGTGTCTGAGCTAGGCGTGTCTGAGCTAGGTTAGCTAGGTGTGTCTGAGCTAGGTGAGCTAGGTGTGTCTGAGCCAGGTGAGCTAGGTGTGTCTGAGCTAGGTGTGTCTGGGCTAGGTGAGAAAGGTGTGTCTGAGCTAGGTGAGCTAGGTGTGTCTGAACTAGGCGTGTCTGAGCTAGGCGTGTCTGAGCTAAGCGTGTCTGAGCTAGGCGTGTCTGAGCTAGGTGAGCTAGGTGTGTCTTAGCTAGGTGAGGTAGGTGTGTCTGAGCTAGGTGAGCTAGGTGTGTCTGAGCTAGGTGAGCTCGGTGTGTCTGAGCTAGGCGTGTCTGGGCTAGGTGAGAAAAGGGAGCTAGGTGTGTCTAAGCAAGGTGAGCTAGGTGTGTCTGAGCTAGGTGTGTCTGAGCTCATGAGCTAGGTGTGTCTGAGCATGGTGAGCTAGGGTTGTCTGAGCTAGGTGAGCTATGTGTGTCTGAACTAGGTATGTCTGAGATAGGTGAGCTAGGTGTGTCTGAGCTAGGTGAACTAGGTGTGTCTGAGCTAGGTGTGTCTGGGCTAGGTGAGAACGGTGAGCTAGGTGTGTTTGAGGTAGGTGTGTCTGAGCTCGTGAGCTAGGTGTGTCTGAGCTAGGTTAGCTAGGTGTGTCTGAGCTAGGTGTGTCTTAGCTAGGTGGGTCTGAGCTAGGTGTGTCTGAGCTAGGTGTGTCTGAGCTAGGTGTGTCTGAGCTAGGTGAGCTAGTTGTGTCTGAGCTAGGTGAGCTAGGTGTGTCTGATATAGGTGAGCTAGGTGTGTCTGAGCTAGGTGTGTCTGGTCTAGGTGAGAAAGGTGAGCTAGGTGTGTCTAAGCTAGTTGAGCTAGGTGTGTCTGAGGTAGGTGTGTTTGAGCTCGTGAGCTAGGTGTGTCTGAGCTAGGTGAGCTAGGTGTGTCTGACCTAGGTGAGCTAGGTGTGTCTGAGCTGGGTGAGCTAGGTGTATCTGAGCTGGGTGAGCTAGGTGTGTCTGAGCTGGGTGAGCTAGGTGTGTCTGAACTAGGTATGTCTGAGATAGGTGAGCTAGGTGTGTCTGAGCTAGGTGAGCTAGGTGTGTCTGAACTAGGTATGTCTGAGCTCGTGA
The DNA here is from genome assembly GCF_002021735.2 of Oncorhynchus kisutch. Taxonomy (NCBI): domain Eukaryota; kingdom Metazoa; phylum Chordata; class Actinopteri; order Salmoniformes; family Salmonidae; genus Oncorhynchus; species Oncorhynchus kisutch. Next base: position 333,950 of record NW_022262469.1, read on the forward strand.
GCTAGGTGTGTCTGAGCTAGGTGAGCTAGGTGTGTCTGAGCTAGGTGAGCTAGGTGTGTCTGAGCTAGGTGTGTCTGAGCTAGGCGTGTCTGAGCTAGGAGTGTCTGAGCTAGGAGTGTCTGAGCTAGGTGAGCTAGGTGTGTCTTAGCTAGGTGAGGTAGGTGTGTCTGAGCTAGGTGAGCTAGGTGTGTCTGAGCTAGGTGTGCTCGGTGTGTCTGAGCTAGGTGAGCTAGGTGTGTCTGAGCCAGGTGAGCTCGGTGTGTCTGAGCTGGGCGTGTCTGTGCTAGGTGAGAAAGGTGAGCTAGGTGTGTCTAAGCAAGTGTCTAAGCAAGGTGAGCTAGGTGTGTCTGAGCTAGGTGTGTCTGAGCTCGTGAGCTAGGTGTGTCTGAGCTAGGTGAGCTAGGCGTGTCTGAGCTAGGTGTGTCTGAGCAAGGTGAGCTAGGTGTGTCTGAGCTAGGTGAGCTAGGTGTGTCTGAGCTAGGTGTGTCTGAGCTAGGCGTGTCTGAGCCAGGCGTTTCTGAGCTAGGAGTGTCTGAGCTAGGTGAGCTAGGTGTGTCTGAGCTAGGTGAGCTAGGCGTGTCTGAGCTAGGTGTGTCTGAGCTAGGTGAGCTAGGTGTGTCTGAGCTAGGTGAGCTAGGTGTGTCTGAGCTAGGCGTGTCTGAGCTAGGCGTGTCTGAGCTAGGTTAGCTAGGTGTGTCTGAGCTAGGTGAGCTAGGTGTGTCTGAGCCAGGTGAGCTAGGTGTGTCTGAGCTAGGTGTGTCTGGGCTAGGTGAGAAAGGTGTGTCTGAGCTAGGTGAGCTAGGTGTGTCTGAACTAGGCGTGTCTGAGCTAGGCGTGTCTGAGCTAAGCGTGTCTGAGCTAGGCGTGTCTGAGCTAGGTGAGCTAGGTGTGTCTTAGCTAGGTGAGGTAGGTGTGTCTGAGCTAGGTGAGCTAGGTGTGTCTGAGCTAGGTGAGCTCGGTGTGTCTGAGCTAGGCGTGTCTGGGCTAGGTGAGAAAAGGGAGCTAGGTGTGTCTAAGCAAGGTGAGCTAGGTGTGTCTGAGCTAGGTGTGTCTGAGCTCATGAGCTAGGTGTGTCTGAGCATGGTGAGCTAGGGTTGTCTGAGCTAGGTGAGCTATGTGTGTCTGAACTAGGTATGTCTGAGATAGGTGAGCTAGGTGTGTCTGAGCTAGGTGAACTAGGTGTGTCTGAGCTAGGTGTGTCTGGGCTAGGTGAGAAAGGTGAGCTAGGTGTGTTTGAGGTAGGTGTGTCTGAGCTCGTGAGCTAGGTGTGTCTGAGCTAGGTTAGCTAGGTGTGTCTGAGCTAGGTTAGCTAGGTGTGTCTGAGCTAGGTTAGCTAGGTGTGTCTGAGCTAGGTGAGCTAGGTGTGTCTGATCTAGGTGAGCTAGGTGTGTCTGAGTTACATGAGCTAGGTGTTTCTGTGCAAGGTGTGCTAGGTGTGTCTGAGCTAGGTGTGTCTGACTGTCATGGAAAATAAGAATTTGTTCTTACCTGACTTGCCTAGTTAAATAAAGTTAAAATAAAAAATATAGGGTAGATTGGTGTTTGAGTTTGTTTTTTTCTGAGCTGATTGAACTAGGTGTGTCTTAGACAGGTGTGTCAGAGCTAGGTGTGTCTGAGCCAGGTTTCTCTGAGCTATATGAGCTAGCTGTGTTTCAGCTCGGGTGCTAGGTGTGTCTGAACTAGGTGTGTCTGAGCTTGGTGAGCTTGGTGTGTCTGAGCTCGGTGAGCTTGGTTTGTCTGAGCTAGGTGAGCTAAGGGTGTCTGATATACACTGCTCAAAAAAATTAAGGGAACACTAAAATAACACATCCTAGATCTGCCTGAATGAAATATTCTTATGAAATACTTTTTTCTTTACATAGTTGAATGTGCTGACCACAAAATCACACAAAAATGATCAATGGAAATCAAATTTATCAACCCATGGAGGTCTGGATTTGGAGTCACACTCAAAATTAAAGTGGAAAACCACACTACAGGCTGATCCAACTTTGATGTAATGTCCTTAAAACAAGTCAAAATGACGCTCAGTAGTGTGTGTGGCCTCCAAGTGCCTGTATGACCTCCCTACAACGCCTGGGTATGCTCCTGATGAGGTGGCGGATGGTCTCCTGAGGGATCTCCTCCCAGACCTGGACTAAAGCATCCGCCAACTCCTGGACAGTCTGTGGTGCAACGTGGCGTTGGTGGATGGAGCGAGACATGATGTCCCAGATGTACTCAATTGGATTCAGGTCTGGGTAACGGGCGGGCCAGTCCATAGCATCAATGCCTTCCTCTTGCAGGAACTGCTGACACACTCCAGCCACATGAGGTCTAGCATTGTCTTGCATTAGGAGGAACCCAGGGCCAACCGCACCAGCATATGGTCTCACAAGGGGTCTAAGGATCTCCTCTCGGTACCTAATGGCAGTCAGGCTACCTCTGGCGAGCATATGGAGGGCTGTGCGGCCCCCCCCAGAGAAATGCCACCCCACACAATGACTGACCCACCGCCAAACCGGTCATGCTGGGGGATGTTGCAGGCAGCAGAACGTTCTCCACGGCGTCTCCAGACTGTCACGTCTGTAACATGTGCTCAGTGTGAACCTGCTTTCATCTGTGAAGCGCACAGGGCGCCAGTGGCGAATTTGCCAATCTTGGTGTTCTCTGGCAAATGAAAAACGTCCTGCACGGTGTTGGGCTGTAAGCACAACCCCCACCTGTGGACGTCGGGCCCTCATACCACCCTCATGAAGTCTGTTTCTGACCGTTTGAGCAGAAACATGCACATTTGTGGCCTGCTGGAGGTCATTTTGCAGGGCTCTGGCAGAGCTCCTCCGGCTCCTCCTTGCACAAAGGCGGAGGTAGCGGTCCTTCTGCTGGGTTGTTGCCCTCCTACGGCCTCCTCCACGTCTCCTGATGTACTGGCCTGTCTCCTGGTAGCGCCTCCATGCTCTGGACACTACGCTGACAGACACAGCAAACCTTCTTGCCACAGCTCGCATTGATGTGCCATCCTGGATGAGCTGCACTACCTGAGGCACTTGTGTGGGTTGTAGACTCCGTCTCATACTACCACTAGAGTGAAAGCACCGCCAGCATTCAAAAGTGACCAAAACATCAGCCAGGAAGCATAGGAACTGAGAAGTGGTATGTGGTCCCCACCTCCAGAACCACTCCTTTATTGGGGGTGCCTTGCTAATTGTCTATAATTTCCACCTGTTGTCTATACCATTTGCACAACAGCATGTGAAATGTATTGTCAATCAGTGTTGCTTCCTAAGTGGACAGTTTGATTTCACAGAAGTGTGATTGACTTGGAGTTACATTGTGTTGTTTAAGTGTTCCCTTTATTTTTTTGAGCAGTGTATTATTCATTGTTCTGGGTCTTTTTAGGCTTTGTGTCATTTTAGTATAGAATTGGTATTTTTAGTATAGAATTGGTATTTTACTAAGATCATGCAATGTATCTTTTAATGCTTGACTCTTAACCTGTCAAACTGTTAGCCAGTCTGAGTGTTATACTTTTAGCCTGTTAGCGTGTTTTCCTGCTTGCCAGTCAGACTGGTAGCATGTTAGCCTGTTAGCCAATCAGTCTGTTGGCCTGTTAGCCAGTCTGAGTGTAATCATGATAGCCTGTTAGCAGTCAGTCTCATATCCTGTTAGCCAGTCAGACTGTCAGCCTGTTAGCCTGTACGTCTGTTATCCAGTCAGCCTGTTAGCCTGTTCTCCAGTCAGTATCTTAGCCTGTTAGGCTCTTAGCCAGTCGTATGTTAGCCTGTTAGCCTGTTATCCTCTTAGTCAGTCAGACTGTTAGCCTGTTGGCAGTCTGAGTGTTATCCTGTTTCACTGCACCAGAGAGAGAGAGAGAGAGAGAGAGAGAGAGAGAGAGAGAGAGAGAGAGAGAGAGAGAGAGAGATCGAAAGGGAGAGAGAGGTAGAGAAAGACAGACAGAAATGAGGTAAAACTGCCCCACCAGTCTTTGTCCCACTACCACAAACTCCCTAATTTACCCCTGCCACCCACCCACACAGACATCCTGTTAGCCTGTAAGTCTCCTAGACCAGAGTGGTGAGAAACTCTGCCCTGCTGTAGTTGTCACTTCAGATGTGCTGCAGAGGGTGTATGTGTGTGTGTGTTTTTGCGTGTGTGTGTGTGGGGGGGGGGGGGGGGGGGTCTAGGTCTGTGCCTCGGGGCCTCACATGCGCTACAAAAGACTCCACTCAACTCCGGTTAGTTCTCTCTACTACCATATAAGCACTGACGGACCACACACATTCCAGAAGATTATTGAAATGACTGGTGTGTGTGTATGTATGTGTGTGTGTGTGAGATAGTTGCATCATGTTGATTTGTGGTTCCAGTGTGTGTTTCTGTTTGTAACAGCTCGGATGAGGACTGGCTCCAGGCAGCTGGTTTGCTCCAGGCCACGTTCAGTTCTGTCGAGGCGTGTTAGTCCCCAACCAACCTGTCACCCCCAGCTAGAGATTGATAGCATAGCACACACTCACACTCACACTCACACTCACACTCACACTCACACTCACACTCACACTCACACTCAGTAGTATAACCACTATAACTTTTAACGAATCAAAACTAATCGTAATGCCAGTAAAAAGTCAAATGACCAAAGTTGCTAAGCTTCAACAAATGTCAAAATATCTCCTTTATTTGGCAAAACGAGTTGATTATACAGGTAGCAGATCAGCTCATGAATAACGGGGAGATGAAAAGTGGACATAGTTTAAATATCAAGTTCTTAACAGAGACCAAATCTGTTTGAAAATATCCATATATACTCTCAAACAGTTTGTTGATCACACTTTCTCTACTGAAGCGCTCATATGGACAGCAACAGGAGACAGCTCAGAGAAGCTCTCATATGGACAGCAACAGGAGACAGCTCAGAGAAGCTCTCATATGAACAGCAATAGGAGACACCTCAGAGAAGCTCTCATATGGACAGCATTAAGAGACAGCTCAGAGAAGCTCTCATATGGACAGAAATAGGAGACACCTCAGAGAAGCTCTCATATGGACAGCAATAGGAGACAGCTCAGAGCTCTCATATGGACAGCAATAGGAGACAGCTCAGAGAAGCTCTCATATGGACAGCAATAGGAGACAGCTCAGAGAAGCTCTCATATGGACAGCAATAGGAGACAGCTCAGAGAAGCTCTCATATGGACAGCATTAAGAGACAGCTCAGAGAAGCTCTCATATGGACAGCAATAGGAGACAGCTCAGAGCTCTCATATGGACAGCAATAGGAGACAGCTCAGAGAAGCTCTCATATGGACAGCAATAGGAGACAGCTCAGAGCTCTCATATGGACAGCAATAGGAGACAGCTCAGAGAAGCTCTCATATGGACAGCGATAAGAGACAGCTCAGAGAAGTGGGGGACATGTTACAATGGTATTTTGACGTGCATAGGCAAGAAACATGCTTTGATAATGCAACCTATGGATTAAGTTTAGTTTTTGAGCTTCTAGTAATGAAATCTATGCAGCCTACTCAATCACTTTTTATAGCTACTTACTGGCCTCCTGGGCCGTATACAGCTTTCCTCACTGAGTTCCCTGAATTCCTAATCGGACCTCGTAATCATGGCAGGTAAAATTCACAGTTTTGGTGACTTCAATATTCACATGGATAAGTCCATAGACCCTCTCCAAAAGGCATTCGGAGCTATCATCAACTCAGTGGGTTTTGTCTAACATGTCTCGAGACCTACTCATTGCCATAATCAGACCCTGGATCTAGTTTTGTCCTGTTGAATTGATATTGTGGATCTAAATGTTTTTCCTTATAATCCTGGACTCTCGGTCCACGATTTTAATAAGTTTGCATCGCAACAAATAATTAGCTCAGATCCCAACCAAGCATTATCAAGAGCCGTGCTATAAATTCTCAGACAACCCAAAGATTCCTAGTTGCCCTTCGAGACTCCCTCTTACCTACCCAAGGATGTCGGAGTACAGAAATCAGTTAACTACCTAACTCAGGATCTAAACTTAAATTTGCATAATACCCTTGATGCAGTCGTATGGCTAAAAACAAATAAACAATTGTCACAAGAAACTAGCTCCCTGGTATACAGAAAATACCAGAGCCCAGAAACAAGCTTCCATAAAATTTGAACGGAAATTATGTTCCACCAAATTGGAAGTCTTCCGACTAGCTTGGAAAGACAATACCATGCAATATCAAAAACGTCCTCACTGCTGCATCAATAAGCCTATTATTCAAACTTGATTGAGAATAAAAACTATCAAAAATGTAGTTCAGATTCTGTCTCAAAGCTAACTTAAAAGCTGCTCCTATTTTGGATGTAGTCTTGTGGCGCGCGTGGATGAGGGCGCGCACTTTGTTATTTATCTCCGGTATTGAACATACTATTCTCAGTCTTAAATTTGATCATTTATTTACATATTAGGGTACCTAAGCATTGATTAGAAATGTTGTTTGACTTGTTTGGACGAAGTTTATTGGTAACTTTTGGGATTCCATTGTATGCATTTTGAACGAGGGAAACCGGTGGATTACTGAATCAAGCGCGCCAACTAAACAGACTTTTTTGGGATATAAAGAAGGACTTTATCGAACAAAACAACCATTTGTTATGTAGCTGGGACCCTTGGGATTGCAAACAGAGGAAGATCTTCAAAGGTAAGTGATTTATTTTATCACTACTTCTGACTTTCATGACGCCTCTGCTTGTTTGGAAAATGTTTGTAATGCTTTTGTACGCGTGGCACTGTCCTCAGATAATCGCATGGTATGCTTTCGCCGTAAAGCCTTTTTGAAAATCTGAAGTTAAGCTTTTAAATGATGTAAGACACTTGTATTTTCATGAATGTTTAATATTACGAATTTTGTATTTTGAATTTCGCGCTCTGCAATTTCACCTGATGTTGTCGAGGTGGGACAATGTGTTAACAAACATCCAGATGAGCTTCAATGCCATACAACTCCCCTTCCGTGGCCTCCAGCTGCTCTTAAATGCAAGTAAAACTAAATGCATGCTCTTCAACCGATCACTGCCCGCACCTCCCCAGCATCCCTACTCGAGGGTTCTGACTTATGTGGACAATATGTGGACAACTACAAATACCTAGGTTTCTGGTTAGACTGTAAACTCTCCTTCCAGACTCACATTAAGCATCTCCAATAAAACATTACATTTAGAATCTGCTTCCTATTTTGTAACAAAGTATCCTTCACTCATGCTGCCAAACATACCCTCATAAAACTGACTATCCTACCGATCCTCGATTTCGGCGACGTCGTTTACAAAACAGCCTCCAACACTATTCTCAACAAATTGGATGCGGTCTATCACAGTGCCATCCGTTTTTTCACTAAAGCCCCAAAAACGACCCATCACTGCGACCTGTATGCTCTCGTTGGCTGGCCCTCGCTTCATACTCATCGCCAAACCCACTGGCTTCAGGTCATCTACAAGTCTTTGCTAGGTAAAGCCTCGCATCCTCAGCTCAATGGTCACCATAGCAGCACCCACCCATAGCACATGCTCCAGTAGGTGTATTTCACTGGTCACCCCCAAAGCCAATTCATCCTTTGGCCGCATCTCCTTCCAGTTCTCTGCTGCCAATGACTGTAACGAACTGCAAAAATCACTGAAGCTGGAGACTCATATCTCCCTCACTAACTTTAAGCACCAGCTGTCTGATCAGCTCACAGATCACTGCACATTTACTTTTTTACATTTTTTATTTTACCTTTATTTAACCAGGTAGGCTAGTTAAGAATAAGTTCTCATTTACAACTGTGACCTGGCCAAGATAAAGCATAGCAGTGTGAACAGACAACAACACAGAGTTACACATGGAGTAAACAATAAACAAGTCAATAACACAGTAAAAAAGAGTCTATATACATTGTGTGCAAAGGCATGAGGAGGAAGGCGAATAATTACAATTTAGCAGATTAACACTGGAGTGAAAAATGATCAGATGGTTGTGTGCAGGTAGAGATATTGGTGTGCAGAAGAGCAGAAAAGTAAATAAATAAAAACAGTATGGGGATGAGGTAGGTAAATTGGGTGGGCTATTTACAGGCAGCAGAGAACTGGAAGAAAAGGCGGCCAAATGAGGTGTTGGCTTTAGGGATGATCAGTGAGATACACCTGCTGGAGCGAACGCTACGCGTGGGTGTTGCCATCGTGACCAGTGAACTGAGATAAGGCGGAGCTTTACCTAGCATGGACTTGTAGATGACCTGGAGCCAGTGGGTCTGGCGACGAATATGTAGCGAGGGCCAGCCGACTAGAGCATACAGGTCGCAGTGGTGGGTGGTATAAGGTGCTTTAATAACAAAGCGGATGGCACTGTGATAAACTGCATCCAATTTGCTGAGTAAAGTATTGGAAGCTATTTTGTAGATGACATCACCGAAGTCGAGGATCGGTAGGATAGTCAGTTTTACTAGGGTAAGTTTGGCGGCGTGAGTGAAGGAGGCTTTGTTGCGAAATAGAAAGCCAATTCTAGATTTGATTTTGGATTGGGGATGTTTGATATGAGTCTGGAAGGAGAGTTTACAGTCTAACCAGACACCTAGGTACTTATAGATATATTCTAGGTCGGAACCTGCCAGGGTGGTGATGCTAGTCGCGCATCCGGGTGCAGGCAATGAACGGTTGAAAAGCATGCATTTGGTTTTACTAGCGTTTAAGAGCAGTTGGAGCCCACGGAAGGAGTGTTGTATGGCATTGAAGCTTGTTTGGAGGTTAGATAGCACAGTATCCAAGGAAGGGCCAGAAGTATACAGAATGGTGTCGTCTGCGTAGAGGTGTATCAGGGAATCGCCCACAGCAAGAGCAACATCATTGATATATACAGAGAAAAGAGTCGGCCCGAGAATTGAACCCTGTGGCACCCCCATAGGGACTGCCAGAGGACCGGACAACATGCCCTCCGATTTGACACACTGAACTCTGTCTGCAAAGTAGTTGATGAACCAAGCAAGGCAGTCATTAGAAAAACCGAGGCTACTGAGTCTGCTGATAAGAATATGGTGATTGACAGAGTCGAAAGCCTTGGCCAGGTCGATGAAGTACTGTCAGTACTGTCTTTTATCGATGGCGGTTATGATATCGTTTAGTACCTTGAGCATGGCTGAGGTGCACCCTGCTCCGGAACCAGATTGCACAGCGGAGATGGTACGGTGGGATTCGAGATGGTCAGTTATATGTTTGATTGACTTGGCTTTCGAAGACCTTAGATAGGCAGGGCAGGATGGATATACAGTGCCTTGCGAAAGTATTCGGCACCCTTGAACTTTGCGACCTTTTGCCACATTTCAGGCTTCAAACAGAAAGATATAAAACTGTATTTTTTTGTGAAGAATGAACAACAAGTGGGACACAATCATGAAGTGGAACGACATTTATTGGATATTTCAAACTTTTTTAACAAATCAAAAACTGAAAAATTGGGCGTGCAAAATTATTCAGCCCCTTTACTTTCAGTGCAGCAAACTCTCTCCAGAAGTTCAGTGAGGATCTCTGAATGATCCAATGTTGACCTAAATGACTAATGATGATAAATACAATCCACCTGTGTGTAATCAAGTCTCCGTATAAATGCACCTGCACTGTGATAGTCTCAGAGGTCCATTAAAAGCGCAGAGAGCTTCATGAAGAAGAAGGAACACACCAGGCAGGTCCGAGATACTGTTGTGAAGAAGTTTAATGCCGGATTTGGATACAAAAAGATTTCCCAAGCTTTAAACATCCCAAGGAGCACTGTGCAAGCGATAATATTGAAATGGAAGGAGTATCAGACCACTGCAAATCTACCAAGACCTGGCCGTCCCTCTAAACTTTCAGCTCATACAAGGAGAAGACTGACCAGAGATGCAGCCAAGAGACCCATGATCACTCTGGATGAACTGCAGAGATCTACAGCTGAGGTGGGAGACTCTGTCCATAGGACAACAATCAGTTGTATATTGCACAAATCTGGCCTTTATGGAAGAGTGGCAAGAAGAAAGCTATTTCTTAAAGATATCCATAAAAAGTGTTGTTTAAAGTTTGCCACAAGCCACCTGGGAGACACACCAAACATGTGGAAGAAGGTGCTCTGGTCAGATGAAACCAAAATTGAACTTTTTGGCAACAATGCAAAACGTTATGTTTGGCGTAAAAGCAGCACAACTCATCACCATGAACACACCATCCCCACTGTCAAACATGGTGGTGGCAGCATCATGGTTTGGGCCTGCTTTTCTTCAGCAGGGACAGGGAAGATGGTTAAAATTGATGGGAAGATGGATGGAGCCAAATACAGGACCATTCTGGAAGAAAACCTGATGGAGTCTGCAAAAGACCTGAGACTGGGACGGAGATTTGTCTTCCAACAAGACAATGATCCAAAACATAAAGCAAAATCTACAATGAAATGGTTCAAAAATAAACATATCCAGGTGTTAGAATGGCCAAGTCAAAGTCCAGACCTGAATCCAATCGAGAATCTGTGGAAAGAATTGAAAACTGCTGTTCACAAATGCTCTCCATCCAACCTCACTGAGCTCGAGCTGTTTTGCAAGGAAGAATGGGAAAAAAGCTTGGGACTGAGGGGAAGGTCAGGACTGAGGGGAAGGTCAGGACTGAGGGGAAGCTCGCGACTGAGGGGAAGCTCAGGCAGGTTGATGGCTCTGGCAGATCCTGGCTGGCTGGCAGCTCTGGCAGATCCTGGCTGACTGGCGGATCCTGGCTGACTGGCGGATCTGGAAGATCCTGGCTGACTGGTGGATCCTGGTTGAATGGCGGATCCTGGCTGAATGGCGGACCCTGGCTGACTGGCGGATCCTGGCTGCTCCATGCTGACTGGCGGCTCTGGCTGCTCCATGCTGACTGGCGGCTCTGGCTGCTCCATGCTGACTGGCGCCTCTGGCTGCTCTATGCAGACTGGCCGCTCTGGCTGCTCCATGCAGACTGGCAGCTCTGGCTACTCCATGCAGACTGACATCTCTGGCTGCTCCTTGCAGACTGGCAGCTCTGGCTGCTCCTTGCAGACTGGCAGCTCTGGCTGCTCCTTGCAGACTGGCAGCTCTGGCTGCTCCTTGCAGACTGACAGCTCTGGCAGCACTGAACAGGCGGGAGACTCCGGCAGCGCTGTAGAGGAGGAAGGCTCTAGCAGCGCTGGACAGGCGGGAGACTCCGGCAGCACTGTAGAAGAGGAAGGCTCTGACAGCGCTGGACAGGCGGGAGACTCCGGCAGCGCTGGAGAGGAGGAAGGCTCTGGCAGCGCTGGACCGGCGAAGCGCAATGTAGGCCTGGTGCGTGGTGCTGGCACTGGTGGTACTGGCCCGAGGACACGCACAGGAAGCCTGGTGCGGGGAGCTGCCACCGGAGGGCTGGTGCGTGGAGGTGGCACTGGATGGACCGGACCGTGAAGGCGTACTAGAGATCTTGAGAGTAGGGCTGGCACCAACCGCCCTGGCTGGATCTTCACCCTAGCCCGGCAGATGTGAGGAGCTGAGATGTAGCGTACCGGGCTAAGCACGCGTACTGGGGACACCGTGCATTCCACCGCATAACACGGTGTCTGACCAGTACCATGCCCGCCACGGTTAGCACTGCTAAGCGCACTGTAGCGCTGAGCTGGCACAGGACGTGCAAGGCTAGGGAGGTGCACAGGAGGCCTGGTGCGTGAGGCTGGCACCATCTTCACCAGCCGACTAGCACGCACCTCAGGACGAGTATGGAGAGCTGACCCAGGTGTCATCAAATCCCCGACACGTTTAGTCGGGCGAAATCCCTGCCTCATGCACCAACACAACAACTCCCTCATAACTCTCTCCTCCAATTTCTCCATTAACTCCTTCACAGTCTCTGCTTCGCTCACCTCCAACACCGGCTCTGGTTCTGGTTTCCTCCTTGGCTCCTTACGATAAACAGGGGGAGTTGGCTCAGGTCTGACTCTTGACTCTGCCACACTCTCCCTGTGCCACCCCCGCAATACATTTTTGGGGCTGACTCTCGGGCTTCCATCCGCGTTGCCGTGTTCGTCTCTCCAACTCCATTCTCCTATAACCCTCTTCGCACTGCTCCAGCGAATCCCAGGGGGGCTCCGACACTCTCCCTGGGTCGACCGCCCACCTGTCTATTTCCTCCCAAGTCGTATAATCCAGACTTCGTTGCTCCTGCTGCTGCTGCCTGTCACCACACCGCTTGGTCCTGTTTTGGTGGGTTTTCTTCCGTCGGAGGAGAGGAGGACCAAAATGCAGCGTGGTTATTTTGATACATGTTTAATAAAAGATAAACACGAACAAAACAAAACAAGAAACGTAACGAAAACCTAAACAGCCTATTCTGGTGCAAACTAACACAGAGACAGGAACAATCACCCACCAAACACTCAAAGAATATGGCTGCCTAAATATGGTTCCCAATCAGAGACAACGATAAGCACCTGCCTCTGATTGAGAACCACTCCAGGCAACCATAGACTTTTCTAGACAACCCCACTAACCACAATCCCATAACCTACAACAAACCCCTAGACAAAACACACCACAATAAATAACCCATGTCACACCCTGGCCTGACCAAAATAATAAAGAAAACACAAAATACTAAGACCAGGGCGTGACAAAAGCACGTTTGGTCCAGAAAAAAACTGCTTACCAAAACACAACGTCACTACAGAACATTTCAAAAGATCCCTATAAACTTTGCCAAAATATTTCAAATTACTTTTGTAATACAACTTTAGGTATTTTTAAATGTTAATAATCAATCAAATTGTAGACGGGGCAATCTGTATTCAATACAGCAAGTAAACAAACCATGCTCCTTTTTTCGTCTTGCGCAACTCTCAACAGTGTAACCTTGTTGCAGGATGTGCTTTTTCTTCGTTGCACAAATTATTAACTTCAACCAAATTCCAAAGACTGGTGGCATCCAGTGGAAGTCGTAGGAACTGTAAAATGGTCCCTATCAAATATCCCTTGGCAAAGACAACAGAGGGAATGGTCAGAGGCAAAAAAGGAAAAAATATCTGAACAGTTAGTCCTCAGGGTTTTGCCTGCTACATAGGTTCTGTTATACTCACAGACATGATTGAAACAGTTTTAGAAACTTCAGTGTTTCTATCCACACCTATATATGCATATCATATATTCCTGGCATGAGTAGCAGAAAGTTGAAATTGGGCACGCTATTTATCCAAAAGTGAAAATGATGCCCCCTATCCCAAAGAGGTTTTAACTGAGCTGGTCTTGGATCATTTACCAGTCATTGTTTCAAAGCAGCCTTGAAATGTGTGGACAGAGTCTAGGAGCCAAGATGATTTGGATGGACCGTCATTCCTGTAGAGTATCTTCTGTTTCCAGAATGTGTCAAAGTTATCAATGAAAGTTACTCCAGATGTGTAAATCCAGTAGTCTGCTGAATCTTTCACACCCGCGGCCCAACGATGGTACTGGACCTGAAATTATTGACCATTTTAAGGAGTCTTTTAATGTTAAAATCAGTTCTACTGTCGTAGTCCATGTGTGACCCACATGGACTACGACAGTGACAGGAGATTGACTTCATCACTACTTGTTTTGTAATAAGTGTTGACAAGCTGAATGTACCGATGTGTCTGTTTAAACTACTAGCACACAGCTCGAGGACAGAAGGAAAGGAACCCGGCTGTCCAACCAGGGAGCAGACTGAGGACAGGAGCAAAGGAACCTGGCTGTCCAACCAGGGAGCAGACTGAGGACAGGAGGAAAGGAACCCGGCTGTCCAACCAGGGAGCAGACTCAGGACAGGAGGAAAGGAACCCGGCTGTCCAACCAGGGAGCAGACTGAGGACAGGAGGAAAGGAACCCGGCTGTCCAACCAGGGAGCAGACTGAGTGTTCCTTTCCTCCTCAGCGTGTTACCTTGACAGCGTGTTATTTGAAGGTTTGTTCCATTTCAAGTTGAATTGATGTTTACTAGCAGCTATATTAACTAACAACCAAAATTAGATGCTGATTAGATGTTACGTCAGGGTTTTGCCCGATGGGACATTTCTATTGTTATTATACTACAGCTGTAACTAACCCTAACCCTATTATATACAAAATATAAAACAAACTAAAATATTTAACTGTGTTTTTACAACAGAGTCTGTGGTCACCATGGTGATGGAGTGCCCCTCTTAACTGGTGCACTCAGGAATAATGCATTGTTGAACATAGCCTGAGGCTACACACTCACACACACACTAATCCCTACCATCTGCTACATCTGTGTGTCTGTGTGCGTGTGTGTGTAACTGTGTGTGTGTGTGTGTGTGTGTGTGTGTGTGTGTGTGTGTGTGTGTGTGTGTGTGTGTGTGTGTGTGTGTGTGTGTGTGTGTGTGTGTGTGTGTGTGTGTGTGTGTGTGTGTGTGTGTGTGTGTGTAGACCTCACACAAAATGCACTTCAATCCTTTCCTAGTGTATCCATTGATTATAAGTCCTATAAACCCCATTATCTTTCTGACAATGTTGTGTACTTCCACAACACTGCTGCTGCCCCCTCTACTGGACAGAATAACTCACTGCAGAGAGGGGGAGAGGGAGCGGGAGATGGAGAGGGAGAGATAGAGAGAGAGAGACAGAGACAGAGACAGAGACAGAGACAGAGAGAGGTAAAGAGAGAGAGGGGTAAAGAGAGAGAGGTAGAGAGAGAGGTAGAGAGAGAGGTAGAGAGAGAGAGGTAGAGAGTTAGGTAGAGAGAGAGAGAGGTAAAGAGAGAGAGAGGTAGATAGAGAGAGGTAGCGAGAGGGGTAGAGAGAGAGAGGTAGAGAGAGAGAGGTAGCGAGAGAGAGGTAGCGAGAGAGAGAGAGAGAGAGAGAGGTAGAGAGAGAGAGGTAAAGAGAGAGGTAGAGAGAGAGAGGTAAAGAGAGAGAGGTAAAGAGAGGTAAAGAGAGAAAGAGGGAGGGAGGGAGGCTGTCAGTTGTCTGTCTGTGTTCAGGTCTCTAGTGTCGCCCTCAGGCTGCTTCTCTTCACAATTAATGGAGTATCTCTCAGGGGAACACAAGCACAATTCTCAATCACAAGCACAAATACACACTAACATACACTCAAACACACAATTTACAGAGTCTCTGAATGCTGTTCCAGCAATTAACTACTCACACCAGACATCTTATATCACGTATTCACATGGACTATCACATATTTGTTATCTGCTATCAATTATCAGATATCAGTTATCAACTAACAACTACAATCAACAATCAAATCAAATCAAATCAAATCAAATCAAATTTATTTATATAGCCCTTCGTACATCAGCTGATATCTCAAAGTGCTGTACAGAAACCCAGCCTAAAACCCCAAACAGCAAGCAATGCAGGTGTAGAAGCACGGTGGCTAGGAAAAACTCCCTAGAAAGGCCAATACCTAGGAAGAAACCTAGAGAGGAACCAGGCTATGTGGGGTGGCCAGTCCTCTTCTGGCTGTGCCGGGTGGAGATTATAACATAACATGGCCAAGATGTTCAAATGTTCATAAATGACCAGCATGGTCGAATAATAATAAGGCAGAACAGTTGAAACTAGAGCAGCAGCACAGTCAGGTGGAAGTTGAAACTGGAGCAGCAGCATGGCCAGGTGGACTGGGGACAGCAAGGAGTCATCATGTCAGGTAGTCCTGGGGCATGGTCCTAGGGCTCAGGTCCTCCGAGAGAGAGAAAGAAAGAGAGAAGGAGAGAATTAGAGAACGCACACTTAGATTCACACAGGACACCGAATAGGACAGGAGAAGTACTCCAGATATAACAAACTGACCCCAGCCCCCCGACACATAAACTACTGCAGCATAAATACTGGAGGCTGAGACAGGAGGGGTCAGGAGACACTGTGGCCCCATCCGAGGACACCCCCGGACAGGGCCAAACAGGAAGGATATAACCCCACCCACTTTGCCAAAGCACAGCCCCCACACCACTAGAGGTATATCACACCACAATCAGATATCAGTTATAATTTAACAACTACTATCAACAATCATGCATCAGTTATCAACTACTATCAACAATCAGATATCAGTTATCAACTAACAACTACTATCAGATATCAGATATCAATTAACAGCTACCATCAATTTTCAGATATCAGTTATCATCTAACAATTACTATTTTTTATTTAACCATTATTTAACTAGACAAGTTAGTTAAGAACCAAATCTTATTTTACAATGAGGATCATTTATCAATTAACAACTACTATCAACAATCAGATATTGTTATTATCTAACAACTACTATCAACAATCAGATATCAGTTATTATCTAACGAATACTATCAACAATCTGATATCAGGTGGGAGGTAGCCTAGTGGTTAGAGCGTTGGACAAGTAACCAAAATATGTTTTTCTGTTCCTAGGCCGTCATTGAAAGGAAGAATTTGTTCTTGACTGACTTGACTAGTTAAATCAATTAACAGACAACTGATATCAGTTATTACTTAACATCAACTAACAACTACTTTCAACTCTCAGATATAAACTAACAACTAATGACTACACTCAGATATCAGTTTGGTATGGTAGGTGAGGGACAGTAATGGTGGTTTGGTAGGGTTAGGGGTTACTTATAGTGGTTTCGCAGTGAAATGTTCAGCAGGTTACTTTGGTGAATGACTTGAGGTAGAATTCAGGGTTGGACTGACAGAATGAATCTCAGGGGATATTAGTAATATTGTATATGGGATAAGACAGACATGATGGATATTAGTTGAATTTAGTAATATGGTATCCGGGGTTGGACGGACAGAATGGATGTCAGTGGATATTAAAAATATAGAAAACTGGGTCGGACAGACAGGATGGATCTCAGTGGATATTAGTAATATGGTATTCAGGGTTGGACAGACAGGATGGATCTCAGTGGATATACATAATATGGTATCCAGGGTTGGACAGACAGGATGGATCTCAGTGGATATTAGTAATATGGTATCCAGGGTTGGACAGACAGGATGGGTCTCAGTGGATATACATAATATGGTATCCAGGGTTGGACAGACAGGATGGGTCTCAGTGGATATACATAATATGGTATCCAGGGTTGGACAGACAGGATGGGTCTCAGTGGATATACATAATATGGTATCCAGGGTTGGACAGACAGGATGGGTCTCAGTGGATATTAGTAATATGGTATCCAGGGTTGGACAGACAGGATGGGTCTCAGTGGATATTAGTAATATGGTATCCAGGGTTGGACAGACAGGATGGATCTCAGTGGATATTAGTAATATGGTATCCAGGGTTGGACAGACAGGATGGGTCTCAGTGGATATACATAATATGGTATCCAGGGTTGGACAGACAGGATGGGTCTCAGTGGATATACATAATATGGTATCCAGGGTTGGACAGACAGGATGGGTCTCAGTGGATATACATAATATGGTATCCAGGGTTGGACAGACAGGATGGGTCTCAGTGGATATTAGTAATATGGTATCCAGGGTTGGACAGACAGGATGGATCTCAGTGGATATTAGTAATATGGTATCCAGGGTTGGACAGACAGGATGGGTCTCAGTGGATATACATAATATGGTATCCAGGGTTGGACAGACAGGATGGGTCTCAGTGGATATACATAATATGGTATTCAGGGTTGGACAGACAGGATGGGTCTCAGTGGATATACATAATATGGTATCCAGGGTTGGACAGACAGGATGGGTCTCAGTGGATATACATAATATGGTATCCAGGGTTGGACAGACAGGATGGGTCTCAGTGGATATTAGTAATATGGTATCCAGGGTCGGACAGACAGGATGGGTCTCAGTGGATATACATAATATGGTATTCAGGGTTGGACAGACAGGATGGGTCTCAGTGGATATACATAATATGGTATCCAGGGTTGGACAGACAGGATGGGTCTCAGTGGATATACATAATATGGTATCCAGGGTTGGACAGACAGGATGGGTCTCAGTGGATATTAGTAATATGGTATCCAGGGTTGGACAGACAGGATGGGTATCAGTGGATAATAGTAATATGGTATCCAGGGTTGGACAGACAGGATGGGTCTCAGTGGATAATAGTAATATGGTATCCAGGGTCGGACAGACAGGATGGGTCTCAGTGGATATTAGTAATATGGTATTCAGGGTTGGACAGACAGGATGGATATCAGTGGATAATAGTAATATGGTATCCAGGGTTGGACAGACAGGATGGGTCTCAGTGGATAATAGTAATATGGTATTCCGGGTCGGACAGACAGGATGGATATCAGTGGATAATAGTAATATGGTATCCAGGGTTGGACAGACAGGATGGGTCTCAGTGGATAATAGTAATATGGTATCCAGGGTCGGACAGACAGGATGGGTCTCAGTGGATATTAGTAATATGGTATTCAGGGTTGGACAGACAGGATGGGTCTCAGTGGATATTAGTAATATGGTATCCAGGGTTGGACAGACAGGATGGATATTAGTAATATGGTATCCAGGGTCGGACAGACAGGATGGGTCTCAGTGGATATACATAATATGGTATCCAGGGTTGGACAGACAGGATGGATATTAGTAATATGGTATCCAGGGTCGGACAGACAGGATGGGTCTCAGTGGATATACATAATATGGTATCCAGGGTTGGACAGACAGGATGGATATTAGTAATATGGTATCCAGGGTCGGACAGACAGGATGGGTCTCAGTGGATATACATAATATGGTATTCAGGGTTGGACAGACAGGATGGATATTAGTAATATGGTATCCAGGGTCGGACAGACAGGATGGGTCTCAGTGGATATTAGTAATATGGTATCCAGGGTCGGACAGACAGGATGGGTCTCAGTGGATATTAGTAATATGGTATCCAGGGTCGGACAGACAGGATGGGTCTCAGTGGATATTAGTAATATGGTATCCAGGGTCGGACAGACAGGATGGGTCTCAGTGGATATACATAATATGGTATCCAGGGTTGGACAGACAGGATGGATATTAGTAATATGGTATCCAGGGTCGGACAGACAGGATGGGTCTCAGTGGATATACATAATATGGTATTCAGGGTTGGACAGACAGGATGGATATTAGTAATATGGTATCCAGGGTCGGACAGACAGGCTGGGTCTCAGTGGATATTAGTAATATGGTATCCAGGGTCGGACAGACAGGATGGGTCTCAGTGGATATACATAATATGGTATTCAGGGTTGGACAGACAGGATGGATATTAGTAATATGGTATCCAGGGTCGGACAGACAGGATGGGTCTCAGTGGATATTAGTAATATGGTATCCAGGGTCGGACAGACAGGATGGATATTAGTGGATATACATAATATGGTATTCAGGGTTGGACAGACAGGATGGATATTAGTAATATGGTATCCAGGGTCGGACAGACAGGATGGGTCTCAGTGGATATTAGTAATATGGTATCCAGGGTTGGACAGACAGGATGGGTCTCAGTGGATATTAGTAATATGGTATCCAGGGTCGGACAGACAGGATGGATATTAGTAATATGGTATCCAGGGTCGGACAGACAGGATGGGTCTCAGTGGATATTAGTAATATGGTATCCAGGGTCGGACAGACAGGATGGGTCTCAGTGGATATACATAATATGGTATTCAGGGTTGGACAGACAGGATGGATATTAGTAATATGGTATCCAGGGTCGGACAGACAGGATGGGTCTCAGTGGATATTAGTAATATGGTATCCAGGGTCGGACAGACAGGATGGATATTAGTGGATATACATAATATGGTATTCAGGGTTGGACAGACAGGATGGATATTAGTAATATGGTATCCAGGGTCGGACAGACAGGATGGGTCTCAGTGGATATTAGTAATATGGTATCCAGGGTTGGACAGACAGGATGGGTCTCAGTGGATATTAGTAATATGGTATCCAGGGTCGGACAGACAGGATGGATATTAGTAATATGGTATCCAGGGTCGGACAGACAGGATGGATATTAGTAATATGGCATCCAGGGTCGGACAGACAGGATGGATATTAGTAATATGGTATCCAGGGTCGGACAGACAGGATGGGTCTCAGTGGATATTAGTAATATGGTATCCAGGGTTGGACAGACAGGATGGGTCTCAGTGGATATCAGTAATATGGTATCCAGGGTTGGACAGACAGGATGGGTCTCAGTGGATATTAGTAATATGGTATCCAGGGTTGGACAGACAGGATGGGTCTCAGTGGATATTAGTAATAACGTTTTCTGGGTCGGACAGACAGGATGGGTCTCAGTGGATATTAGTAATATGGTATCCAGGGTTGGACAGACAGGATGGGTCTCAGTGGATATTAGTAATATGGTATCCAGGGTCGGACAGACAGGATGGGTCTCAGTGGATATTAGTAATATGGTATCCAGGGTTGGACAGACAGGATGGGTCTCAGTGGATATTAGTAATAACGTTTTCTGGGTCGGACAGACAGGATGGGTCTCAGTGGATATTAGTAATATGGTATCCAGGGTTGGACAGACAGGATGGGTCTCAGTGGATCTTAGTAATAACGTTTTCTGGGTCGGACAGACAGGATGGGTCTCAGTGGATATTAGTAATATGGTATTCCGGGGTCGGACAGACAGGATGGGTCTCAGTGGATATTAGTAATATGGTATCCAGGGTCGGACAGACAGGATGGATATTAGTAATATGGTATCCAGGGTCGGACAGACAGGATGGGTCTCAGTGGATATTAGTAATATGGTATCCAGGGTCGGACAGACAGGATGGATATTAGTAATATGGTATCCAGGGTCGGACAGACAGGATGGGTCTCAGTGGATATTAGTAATATGGTATCCAGGGTCGGACAGACAGGATGGATATTAGTAATATGGTATCCAGGGTCGGACAGACAGGATGGGTCTCAGTGGATATTAGTAATATGGTATCCAGGGTCGGACAGACAGGATGGATATTAGCAATATGGTATCCAGGGTTGGACAGACAGGATGGATATTAGTAATATGGTATTCAGGGTCGGACAGACAGGATGGGTCTCAGTGGATATTAGTAATATGGTATCCAGGGTCGGACAGACAGGATGGATATTAGTGGATATTAGTAATATGGTATCCAGGGTCGGACAGGCAGGATGGATATTAGTGGATATTAGTAATATGGTATCCAGGGTTGGACAGACAGGATGGGTCTCAGTGGATATTAGTAATATGGTATCCAGGGTCGGACAGACAGGATGGATATCAGTGGATAATAGTAATATGGTATTCAGGGTCGGACAGGCAGGATGGATATTAGTGGATATTAGTAATATGGTATTCCGGGTCGGACAGACAGGATGGATATTAGTAATATGGTATCCAGGGTCGGACAGACAGGATGGATATTAGTAATATGGTATCCAGGGTCGGACAGACAGGATGGATATTAGTAATATGGTATCCAGGGTCGGACAGACAGGATGGGTCTCAGTGGATATTAGTAATATGGTATCCAGGGTCGGACAGACAGGATGGATATTAGTAATATGGTATCCAGGGTTGGACAGACAGGATGGATATTAGTGGATATACATAATATGGTATTCAGGGTTGGACAGACAGGATGGATATTAGTAATATGGTATCCAGGGTCGGACAGACAGGATGGGTCTCAGTGGATATTAGTAATATGGTATCCAGGGTTGGACAGACAGGATGGGTCTCAGTGGATATTAGTAATATGGTATCCAGGGTCGGACAGACAGGATGGATATTAGTAATATGGTATCCAGGGTCGGACAGACAGGATGGATATTAGTAATATGGTATCCAGGGTCGGACAGACAGGATGGGTCTCAGTGGATATTAGTAATATGGTATCCAGGGTCGGACAGACAGGATGGATATTAGTAATATGGTATCCAGGGTTGGACAGACAGGATGGATATTAGTAATATGGTATTCCGGGTCGGACAGACAGGATGGATATCAGTGGATAATAGTAATATGGTATCCAGGGTCGGACAGACAGGATGGATATTAGTGGATATTAGTAATATGGTATCCAGGGTCGGACAGACAGGATGGATATTAGTGGATATTAGTAATATGGTATTCCGGGTAGGACAGACAGGATGGGTCTCAGTGGATATGTTTTCCGGGGTCTGATAGACAGGGCGGATCTCCTGGGTAGGACAGACATGATGAATCTCCTGGGTAGGACAGACATGATGAATCTCCTGGGTAGGACAGACATGATGAATCTCCCGGTTCAGACAGACAGGATGGATCTCCCGGGTCAGACAGACAGGATGGATCTCCCAGGTAGGACAGACAGGATGGATCTCAGTGGATATTAGTAATATGGTATCCAGGGTCGGACAGAC
The DNA here is from genome assembly GCF_002021735.2 of Oncorhynchus kisutch. Taxonomy (NCBI): domain Eukaryota; kingdom Metazoa; phylum Chordata; class Actinopteri; order Salmoniformes; family Salmonidae; genus Oncorhynchus; species Oncorhynchus kisutch. Next base: position 356,283 of record NW_022262469.1, read on the forward strand.
AGGATGGATATTAGTAATATGGTATCCAGGGTCGGACAGACAGGATGGGTCTCAGTGGATATTAGTAATATGGTATCCAGGGTCGGACAGACAGGATGGATATTAGCAATATGGTATCCAGGGTCGGACAGACAGGATGGATATTAGTAATATGGTATTCAGGGTCGGACAGACAGGATGGGTCTCAGTGGATATTAGTAATATGGTATCCAGGGTCGGACAGACAGGATGGATATTAGTGGATATTAGTAATATGGTATCCAGGGTTGGACAGACAGGATGGGTCTCAGTGGATATTAGTAATATGGTATCCAGGGTTGGACAGACAGGATGGGTCTCAGTGGATATTAGTAATAACGTTTTCTGGGTCGGACAGACAGGATGGGTCTCAGTGGATATTAGTAATATGGTATTCCGGGGTCGGACAGACAGGATGGGTCTCAGTGGATATTAGTAATATGGTATCCAGGGTCGGACAGACAGGATGGATATTAGTAATATGGTATCCAGGGTCGGACAGACAGGATGGGTCTCAGTGGATATTAGTAATATGGTATCCAGGGTCGGACAGACAGGATGGATATTAGTAATATGGTATCCAGGGTCGGACAGACAGGATGGGTCTCAGTGGATATTAGTAATATGGTATCCAGGGTCGGACAGACAGGATGGATATTAGTAATATGGTATCCAGGGTCGGACAGACAGGATGGGTCTCAGTGGATATTAGTAATATGGTATCCAGGGTCGGACAGACAGGATGGATATTAGCAATATGGTATCCAGGGTCGGACAGACAGGATGGATATTAGTAATATGGTATTCAGGGTCGGACAGACAGGATGGGTCTCAGTGGATATTAGTAATATGGTATCCAGGGTCGGACAGACAGGATGGATATCAGTGGATAATAGTAATATGGTATTCAGGGTCGGACAGGCAGGATGGATATTAGTGGATATTAGTAATATGGTATTCCAGGTCGGACAGACAGGATGGATATTAGTAATATGGTATCCAGGGTCGGACAGACAGGATGGATATTAGTAATATGGTATCCAGGGTCGGACAGACAGGATGGATATTAGTAATATGGTATCCAGGGTCGGACAGACAGGATGGGTCTCAGTGGATATTAGTAATATGGTATCCAGGGTCGGACAGACAGGATGGGTCTCAGTGGATATTAGTAATATGGTATCCAGGGTCGGACAGACAGGATGGATATTAGTAATATGGTATCCAGGGTTGGACAGACAGGATGGATATTAGTAATATGGTATTCCGGGTCGGACAGACAGGATGGATATCAGTGGATAATAGTAATATGGTATCCAGGGTCGGACAGACAGGATGGATATTAGTGGATATTAGTAATATGGTATCCAGGGTCGGACAGACAGGATGGATATTAGTGGATATTAGTAATATGGTATTCCGGGTAGGACAGGCAGGATGGGTCTCAGTGGATATGTTTTCCGGGGTCTGATAGACAGGACGGATCTCCTGGGTAGGACAGACATGATGAATCTCCTGGGTAGGACAGACATGATGAATCTCCTGGGTAGGACAGACATGATGAATCTCCCGGTTCAGACAGACAGGATGGATCTCCCGGGTCAGACAGACAGGATGGATCTCCCAGGTAGGACAGACAGGATGGATCTCCCAGGTAGAACAGGCAGGATGGATCTCCCGGATAGAACAGGCAGGATGGATCTCCCGGGTACAACAGGCAGGATGGATCTCCCGGGTAGAACAGGCAGGATGAATCTCCCGGGTCAGACAGACAGGATGGATCTCCTGGGTCGAACAGACAGGATGGATCTCCCAGGTATGACAGACAGGGTGGATCTCCCAGGTAGGACAGACAGGATGGATCTCCCGGGTAGAACAGGCAGGATGGATCTCCCGGGTAGAACAGGCAGGATGGATCTCCTGGGTAGAACAGGCAGGATGAATCTCCCGGGTCAGACAGACAGGATGGATCTCCCGGGTCGGACAGACAGGATGGATCTCCTGGGTCGAATAGACAGGATGGATCTCCCAGGTAGGACAGACAGGATGGATCTCCCAGGTAGGACAGACTGGATGGATCTCCCGGGTAGAACAGGCAGGATGGATCTCCCGGGTAGAACAGGCAGGATGGATCTCCCGGGTAGAACAGGCAGGATGAATCTCCCGGGTCAGACAGACAGGATGGATCTCCCGGGTCGGACAGACAGGATGGATCTCCCAGGTAGGACAGACAGGATGGATCTCTTAGGTAGGACAGACAGGATGAATCTCCTAGGTAGGACAGACAGGATGGATCTCTTTGGTAGGACAGACAGGATGAATCTCCTAGGTCGGACAGACAGATTGGATCTCAGTTGATGCTAGTAATATAGTTTCCGGGTTCTGATAGACAGGATGGGTCACAATAGATATTAGTGATATGCTATCCAGTGTCGTATAGACGGGATGGGTCTCCCGGGTTGGACAGACAGGATGGATCTCAGACGACACACTTAAATTCGTATCCGGGGTGGTACAGACAGGATGATTCTCAGTGTTTATTACAATAGCCCCATTTTCACCTAAAATGACATACCCAAATCTACCTGCCTGTAGCTCAAGCCCTGAAGCAAGGATATGCATATTATTGGTATCATTTAAAAGGTAACACCTTGAAGTTTGTGGAAATGTGAATTGAATGTTGGAGAATATAACACAATAGATCTGGTAGAAGAAAATACGTTTTTTTTACCACAATCTGTGAAACGCAATGGAAAGGTCCCACATCTAGCTATCACTCTGCTTGTAGCTCCGATGGTGTCTCCAAGAGCGCAGCAGTGTATGTGCAAGGTTTCAGACAGATAACTTGAAGTATGAGCAAGCTACATAACATTTAATGTGAAGTCACCAGGTACATTTGGGCAAATCGTGAAGGAGACAATTACATTTACATTAAATTTTTCTGCAAGAATATCTTCAATATCAACTTTGATTTAGCTTTTCCAGTATTAGTAGCCATATTGTAAGTTCAACATTTGCAAAACACCCAGATTACATAACTTCATAACTCTCCATATTCTTGTAATTTTTGTCCAAAAGGAAAAGGTTAGCAGCAAATATTTTGCGACAGATATGGGTTTCCATAAAGCCCAGCTCATTGGCTATCTAGCTAGCTTTGTTTGACTGGTGTCTATTTGTCAAAGTTACAGTCAATCAAGTGAAGACTACCCGCATCATCGGCGTGCCATGAAGGTGTCGCTCTCTGGCCAAATTTGGTGTCCTATACTACACTCCTAATGATATAGTGAAGTCTGCTTACGTTCTAGGATCTCTGAGGAATAAATGTGAATGTAATTTGACCCTTTCTTTGCAAATTGAACGAGTGGAAATAAAAATTGATCGTGAATATATATGGACCTTTTTAGGATATGAAAATAAAATTAAAATAAAAATACGAGACTTCATGTTATCTCAGAGCAAGATTTCAGAATGTAAGTACACATTTCACCTTCAGAGGTGAATTTATCAAACCTACCGTGATGAAAAAAGTGATTGCTACTGTAATTTGGACGGTGTAGTTATATTAATAAGAATTTAAGCTTTCAGACGATATAAGACACTTATATTTACCAACATTTGTTGTTTCTCAAAAATCTGCCATCGTGACACTCAGCGCTGCATGATTTACAACTGCCCCGTTGACTGGGCGCCTGTCCCTAAGAAGTTATAGTATCCCGGGTCGGACAGATAGGGTGGATATTCGTGGATATACTTAATGTCACATTAATGTCACACACCCAGATCTGTTTCACCTGTCTTTATGATTGTCTCCACCCCCCTCCAGCTGACACCCATCTTCCCCATTATCCCCTGTGTATTTATACCTGTGTTCTGTTTGTCTGTTTCCAGTTCATCTTGTTTGTCAAGTTAGCCAGCATTTTTGTCTCAGCTCCTGCTTTTCCCAGTCTCTCTTTTTCTCACCCTCCTGGTTTTGACCCTTGCCTGTCCTGAGTCTGAGTCCGCCTGCCTGACCACTATGCCTGCCCCTGACCCTGTGCCTGTCCTGACTGAGTCCTCATGCCTGACCACTATGCCTGTCCCTGACCCTGTGCCTGTCCTGACTCTGAGTCTGCCTGCCTGACCACTATGCCTGCCCCTGACCTTGTGCTTGTCCTGACTCTGTGTCTGCCTGCCTGACCACTATGCCTGCCCCTGACCTTGTGCCTGTCCTGACTCTGAGTCCGCCTGCCTGACCCTGTGCCTTTCCTGACTCTGAGTCCTCCTGCCTGACCACTATGCCTACCCCTGACCCTGTGCCTGTCCTGACTCTGAGCCCGCCTGCCTGACCACTATGCCTGCCCCTGACCCTGTGCCTGTCCTGACTCTGAGTCTGCCTGCCTGACCACTATGCCTGCCCCTGACCCCGAGCCTGTCTGCCAACCTGTACCTTTGCCCCAACTCCGGTTTACTGACCCCTGCCTGCCCTGACCTGTCTATTGCCTGCCCCTGTTGGAATATTAAAGCATGGTTAATTTGACATTTTCTGGGTCTTACCTTCATACCTGATACTTAAAATGGTATCCAGGGTTGGACACGTGGGATGGATCACCCAGGTTAGACAGGATGAATCTCAGTGGATATTAGTAATATCGTATCCGGGTCGTAAAGACAGGATAATTCTCAGTAGATATTAGCAATATGGTATCCGAGGTCGTAAAGACAGGATGATTCTCAGTGGATATTAGTAATATGGTATCCGGGGTCGTAAAGACAGGATGATTCTCAGTAGATATTAGCAATATGGTATCCGGGGTCGTAAAGACAGGATGATTCTCATTGGATATTAGTAATATGATATTTGGAGTTGTACAGACAGGATGGATCTTCTGGATATGACAGACAGAATGGATCTTCTGGGTATGACAGACAGGATGGATCTCAGTGGATGCCAGTAATGTGGTTTCCTGAGGATGGATCTCAGTAGATTTTAGTAATATGGTGTCCAGTTTCGGACTGACAGGATGGATATCAGTAGATTTTAGTAATATGGTGTCCAGTGTCGGACAGACAGGATGGATATCAGTAGATTTTAGAAATATGGTGTCCAGTGTCGGACAGACAGGATGGATCTCAGTGGATGCTAGTAATATGGTTTACAGGTTCGGACAGACAGGATAGATCTCAGTGGATGCTAGTAATATGGTTTACAGTGTCGGACAGACAGGATGGACTCAGCTAATATTAGTAATATGGTATCCTTGGTTTGACAGACAGGACTGATGTCAGCATACATTAGTAATATGGTATCCTTGGTGTGACAGACAGGATTGATCTCAGTAAGTATTACCACTATGGTATGCGGGTTTGACAGACAGGATAGATCTCAGTAGATATCATTAATATGGTATGCCCGGTCGGAAAGACGCAATGGATCTCCTGGGTCGAACAGACAGGATGGATCTCAGTGGATTTGAATAATGTGGTATCAGTGTTCGGAGAGCCAGGGTAGATATCAGTATCTTTAGTAATAGCTCCATCATACCTTCTGATTGGCCAGGTGGAATTTCTGCCATATTAGTTTGGGTTCTGGATGTTGATTTGTCAGTGTGTCTGCATTCTGAGATCTGTTTTCTGTGCTTTGATTGGTCTGTATGTCTGTGTTATGTAATCTGATTGGTCAGTGTGTCTATGTTCTTGGATCTGAATATTCAGTGTGTTTGTGTTCTAAGATCTTATCGGTCAGTTTTCTGTTTTCTGGGATCCGATTGGTCAGTTTGTCTGTGTTTTGATTGGCCTTCTCAGTGGAAGCAGCTCACCTGGGCATAGTGGTGCTTATTAGCATACTCATTAGCATACTGTTCAATATGTATGAGCGGGCCGCTGGCGCCACGGGAGACCAGTGCTGCAGGGCATTGTGGGAAATTAGCTGCATCACTAATTATGATCCGCTGCTCCAGAATCTGTCAATCAAACCAGAGAGGAGAGAGAGGGAGGGGGAGTGATGGAGAGAGAGAGCGATAGAGAGAGAGAGAGAGAGAGAGAGAGAGAGAGAGAGAGAGAGAGAGAGAGAGCGATAGAGAGAGAGAAAGAGTGGGGGAGGAGCAAGATAGATGGATAGAGAGAGAAGGACAGAAGGAGACATGGAAAAACACAGACAGAGAAAAATAGAGAAGGGAAGTCTACACTAATTCGGGGAGCACCTGTGGCTGTGTGTGTGTGTGTGTGCGTGTGTGTGTGTGTGTGTGTGTGTGTGTGTGTGTGTGTGTGTGTGTGTGTGTGTGTGTGTGTGTGTGTGTGTGTGTGTGTGTGTGTGTGTGTGTGTGTGTGTGTGCGTTTGTGTGTGTCCTAGGCCACAAGACCACTGCGTTACCATGGAAACTCTATATCAGCACACATGAGATTACAGCCAAGAGAGAGAGAGAGAGGAGAGAAGCGGAGAGAGAAAAGCAGAGAGGAGAGAAGCGGAGAGGGAGGAGGAGCGAGAGAAGCAGAGAGAGAGAGAGAGGACAGAGAGTACAGAGAGGAGATGGATCATATCAAATCAAATTTTATTTGTCACATGCGCCGAATACAAGAGGTGTAGGTTTTACTGTGAAATGCTTACTTATGAGCCCTTTCCGAACAATGCACAGTTAAAAAGAAAGAAGATTAGCAAATAAAAATGGAAAATAGTAGTAATAGTGACACAATAAAAACAATAACTTGGCTATATACAAGGAGGACCCGTACCGAGTCAATATACAGGGGTATGAGATAGTTGAGGTAGATATGTCCATGTAGGTACATAGGGAAAGAGAGAAGGAGAGAGAGAAGGAGAGAGGGAAGGAGGGAGAAAAGGAAAGAGGGAAGGATAGAGTGAAGGAGATGTGTCCATAGATGCTCCATCAGTCTCCAGTGTAGAGGTGGTAGGGTGGATTATCCACACATAAACATTATCATAACTGTTATCAGAGTAGGTCATTATAAAGCTTTATATTACTTCATAGATGTTTTACCAGTGTTGTACCATAAAACTATCTGTTTAACATTGAGAGTATTAAAACTATATGTTTAATGTTGAGAGTAATTATCTGTTTAACATTAAAACAATCTGTTTAACTTTGAGAGTATAACGTGTGTGTTGTGTTAACAATGATACCATTAATATCTTCTCCTGTACATCAACACTTGGCAGAATGACACTAAGGTGGGTGCATGTGTGTGTGATTGACAGGTGGATGATCGCAGAGAGCAGTGCACCCTGGGATCAGCTGCATAATCAGAGAGACAAAGGAACGGGGGAAGAGAGGGAGAGAAGTGTGGAATATTAAAATTCCCAGTGGCGTGAAAGGGTTGTGTTCTCTCTTCTCTGTTTATTTCTCTGAATTCCTTTCAAATGGTTGTGAGTGTTTGTGTGTGTATATGTGTTTGTGTGTATATCTGTTAGTGTGTATATGTGCGTGTGTGTGTATATTTGTGTGTGTGTGTATATGTGTGTGTGTGTATACATGTGTGTATACGTGTGTGTGTGTGTGAGTGTATATGTGTGTGTGTGTGTATATGTGTTTGTGTGTGTATATCTGTTAGTGTGTGTGTGTGTGTGTGTGTGTGTGTGTGTGTGTGTGTGTGTGTGTGTGTGTGTGTGTGTGTGTGTGTGTGTGTGTGTGTGTGTGTGTGTGTGTGTGTGTGTGTGTGTGTGTGTGTGTGTGTGTGTGTGTGTGTGTGTGTGTGTGTGTGTGTGTTTGACAGATACAAGTAGTAAATGGGTTCATTGTGAGAACAGCAAAGGTTCAACATCAGGAGACTCCCTGTAATTATACAGCACGAACAGCATGTGTCAAATTAAACTAGTATCAACAACACACACACATAAACATATATACATACAGTACATACTAACACACATGAACACACACACACACACACTCTGATCAGTGATGTCTGTGCTTATGGGACTTGCTGTAATGTGGTTCACATCCACAAACCTGACAGTTGGTATATCAGTTGGTATGTAGTTATGTAGTTGGTAAAACAGTTGGTATACCAGTTGGTATGTAGTTATGTAGTTGGTATAGTAGTTGGTATGTACTTGGTATACCAGTTGGTATGTAGTTGGTATAATAGTTGGTATGTAGTTATGTAGTTGGTATACCAGTTGGTATGTAGTTGGTATAATAGTTGGTATGTAGTTGGTATATCAGTTGGTATGTAGTTGGTATACTAGTTGGTATGTAGTTATGTAGTTGGTATATCAGTCGGTATGTAGTTATGTAGTTGGTATACCAGTTGGTATGTAGTTGGTATAATAGTTGGTATGTAGTTATGTAGTTGGTATAACAGTTGGTATACCGGTTGGCATGAAGTTATGTAGTTGGTATAATAGTTGGTATGTAGTTATGTAGTTGGTATAATAGTTGGTATGTAGTTATGTAGTTGGTATAACAGTTGGTATACCGGTTGGCATGAAGTTATGTAGTTGGTATAATAGTTGGTATGTAGTTATGTAGTTGGTATAATAGTTGATATAGTTATCTAGTTGGTATAATAGTCGATATGTAGTTATGTAGTTGGTATAAAAGTTGATATGTAGTTATGTAGTTGGTATAACAGTTGGTATGTAGTTAATTAGTTGGTATAATAGTTGGTATGTAGTTATGTAGTTGGTATAACAGTTGGTACGTAGTTATGTAGTTGGTATAATAGTTGGTATGTAGTTATGTAGTTGGTATAACAGTTGGTATGTAGTTAATTAGTTGGTATAATAGTTGGTATGTAGTTATGTAGTTGGTATAACAGTTGGTACGTAGTTATGTAGTTGGTATAATAGTTGGTATGTAGTTGTGTAGTTGGTTTGTAGTTATGTAGTGTGTATAACAGTTGGTGTGTTAGTTATGTAGTTGGTATAATAGTTGATATGTAGTTATGTAGTTGGTATACCGGTTGGTATGTAGTTATGTAGTTGGTATAATAGTTGGTATGTAGTTATGTAGTTGGTATAACAGTTGGTACGTAGTTATGTAGTTGGTAGAATAGTTGGTACGTAGTTATGTAGTTGGTATACCAGTTGGTATGTAGTTATGTAGTTGGTATACCAATTGGTATGTAGTTGGTATAATAGTTGGTATGTAGTTATGTAGTTGGTATACCCGTTGGTATGTAGTTGGTATTATAGTTGGTATGTAGTTATGTAGTTGGTATAATATTGGTATGTAGTTATGTAGTTTGTATAATAGTTTGTATGTAGTTATGTAGTTGATATAATAGTTGGTATGTAGTTATGTAGTTGGTATACCAGTTGGTATGTAGTTGGTATAATAGTTGGTATGTAGTTATGTAGTTGGTATAATAGTTGTTATGTAGTTGATATAATAGTTGGTATAATAGTTGGTATGTAATTATGTAGTTGGTATAATAGTTGGTATGTTGTTATGTAGTTGGTATAATAGTTGGTATGTTGTTATGTAGTTGGTATAATAGTTGGTATGTAGTTATGTAGTTGGTATAATAGTTGGTATGTTGTTATGTAGTTGGTATAATAGTTGGTATGTTGTTATGTAGTTGATATAATAGTTGGTATAATAGTTGGTATGTAGTTATGTAGTTGGTATAATAGTTGGTATGTTGTTATGTAGTTGGTATAATAGTTGGTATGTTGTTATGTAGTTGGTATAATAGTTGGTATGTTGTTATGTAGTTGGTATAATATTTGGTTTAATAGTTGGTATGTAGTTGGTATAATGGTTGGTATGTAGTTGTGTAGTTGTTATAATAGTTGATATGTAGTTGTGTAGTTGGTATAACAGTTGGTATGTAGTTATGAAGTTGGTATAACAGTTGGTATACCGGTTGGTATGTAGTTATGTAGTTGATATAATAGTTGGTATGTAGTTATGTAGTTGGTATAATAGTTTGTATGTAGTTTTGTAGTTGGTTTTATAGTTGGTGTGTAGTTATGTAGTTGGTATAACAGTTGGTATATAGTTAGGTAGTTGGTATAACAGTTGGTATACCAGTTGGTATGTAGTTATGTAGTTGATATAATAGTTGGTATGTAGTTATGTAGTTGGTATAATAGTTGGTATGTAGTTATGTAGTTGGTATAACAGTTGGTATACTGGTTGGCATGTAGTTATGTAGTTGCTGTAATAGTTGGTATGTAGTTATGTAGTTGGTATAACAGTTCGTATATAGTTATGTCTTTGATATAATAGTTGGTATGTAGTTATGTAGTTGGTATAATAGTTGATATGTAGTTGTGTAGTTGGTATAACAGTTGGTATACCAGTTGGTATGTAGTTATGTGGTTGATATAATAGTTGATATGTAGTTATGTAGTTGGTATAATAGTTGTTGTGTAGTTATGTAGTTGGTATAATAGTTGGTATGTAGTTATGTAGTTGGTATAATAGTTGGTATGTAGTTATGTAGTTGATATAATAGTTGGGATAATAGTTGGTATGTAGTTATGTAGTTGGTATACCAGTTGGTATGTAGTTGGTATAATAGTTGGTATGTAGTTATGTAGTTGGTATAATAGTTGGTATGTAGGTGATATAATAGTTGGTATAATACTTGGTATGTAGTTATGTAGTTGGAATGATAGTTGGTATGTTGTTATGTAGTTGGTATAATAGTTGGTATGTAGTTGATATAATAGTTGGTATAATAGTCGATATGTAGTTATGTAGTTGGTATAATAGTTGACATGTAGTTATGTAGTTGGTATAATAGTTGATATGTAGTTATGTAGTTGGTATACCGGTTGGTATGTAGTTATGTAGTTGGTATAACAGTTGGTATGTAGTTAATTAGTTGGTATAACAGTTGGTATGTAGTTGTGTAGTTGGTTTGTAGTTATGTAGTGTGTATAACAGTTGGTGTGTAGTTATGTAGTTGGTATACCAGTTGGTATGTAGTTGGTATAATAGTTGGTATGTAGTTATGTAGTTGGTATACCCGTTGGTATGTAGTTATGTAGTTGGTATACCAGTTGGTATGTAGTTGGTATAATAGTTGGTACGTAGTTATGTAGTTGGTATACCAGTTGGTATGTAGTTATGTAGTTGGTATACCAGTTGGTATGTAGTTGGTATAATAGTTGGTATGTAGTTATGTAGTTGGTATACCCGTTGGTATGTAGTTGGTATTATAGTTGGTATGTAGTTATGTAGTTGGTATAATATTGGTATGTAGTTATGTAGTTTGTATAATAGTTTGTATGTAGTTATGTAGTTGATATAATAGTTGGTATGTAGTTATGTAGTTGGTATACCAGTTGGTATGTAGTTGGTATAATAGTTGGTATATAGTTATGTAGTTGGTATAATAGTTGTTATGTAGTTGATATAATAGTTGGTATAATAGTTGGTATGTAGTTATGTAGTTGGTATAATAGTTGGTATGTTGTTATGTAGTTGGTATAATATTTGGTTTAATAGTTGGTATGTAGTTGGTATAATGGTTGGTATGTAGTTATGTAGTTGGTATAATAGTTGATATGTAGTTATGTAGTTGTTATAATAGTTGATATGTAGTTGTGTAGTTGGTATAACAGTTGGTATGTAGTTATGAAGTTGGTATAACAGTTGGTATACCGGTTGGTATGTAGTTATGTAGTTGATATAATAGTTGGTATGTAGTTATGTAGTTGGTATAATAGTTGGTATGTAGTTATGTGGTTGATATAATAGTTGATATGTAGTTATGTAGTTGGTATAATAGTTGTTGTGTAGTTATGTAGTTGGTATAATAGTTGGTATGTAGTTATGTAGTTGGTATAATAGTTGGTATGTAGTTATGTAGTTGGTATACCCGTTGGTATGTAGTTATGTAGTTGGTATACCAGTTGGTATGTAGTTGGTATAATAGTTGGTATGTAGTTATGTAGTTGGTATAATAGTTGGTACGTAGTTATGTAGTTGGTATACCAGTTGGTATGTAGTTATGTAGTTGGTATACCAGTTGGTATGTAGTTGGTAAAATAGTTGGTATGTAGTTATGTAGTTGGTATACCCGTTGGTATGTAGTTGGTATTATAGTTGGTATGTAGTTATGTAGTTGGTATAATATTGGTATGTAGTTATGTCGTTTGTATAATAGTTTGTATGTAGTTATGTAGTTGATATAATAGTTGGTATGTAGTTATGTAGTTGGTATACCAGTTGGTATGTAGTTGGTATAATAGTTGGTATATAGTTATGTAGTTGGTATAATAGTTGTTATGTAGTTGATATAATAGTTGGTATAATAGTTGGTATGTAGTTATGTAGTTGGTATAATAGTTGGTATGTTGTTATGTAGTTGGTATAATATTTGGTTTAATAGTTGGTATGTAGTTGGTATAATGGTTGGTATGTAGTTATGTAGTTGGTATAATAGTTGATATGTAGTTATGTAGTTGTTATAATAGTTGATATGTAGTTGTGTAGTTGGTATAACAGTTGGTATGTAGTTATGAAGTTGGTATAACAGTTGGTATACCGGTTGGTATGTAGTTATGTAGTTGATATAATAGTTGGTATGTAGTTATGTAGTTGGTATAATAGTTGGTATGTAGTTATGTGGTTGATATAATAGTTGATATGTAGTTATGTAGTTGGTATAATAGTTGTTGTGTAGTTATGTAGTTGGTATAATAGTTGGTATGTAGTTATGTAGTTGGTATAATAGTTGGTATGTAGTTATGTAGTTGATATAATAGTTGGTATGTAGTTATGTAGTTGGAATACCAGTTGGTATGTAGTTGGTATAATAGTTGGTATGTAGTTATGTAGTTGGAATGATAGTTGGTATGTTGTTATGTAGTTGGTATAATAGTTGGTATGTAGTTGATATAATAGTTGGTATAACTGTTGGTATGTAGTTATGTAGTTGGTATAATAGTTGGTATGTAGTTATGTAGTTGGTATAATAGTTGTTATGTAGTTGATATAATAGTTGGTATAATAGTTGGTATGTAGTTATGTAGTTGGTATAATAGTTGGTATGTTGTTATGTAGTTGGTATAATATTTGGTTTAATAGTTGGTATGTAGTTGTTATAATAGTTGATATGTAGTTGTGTAGTTGGTATAACAGTTGGTATGTAGTTATGAAGTTGGTATAACAGTTGGTATACCGGTTGGTATGTAGTTATGTAGTTGATATAATAGTTGGTATGTAGTTATGTAGTTGGTATAATAGTTTGTATGTAGTTATGTAGTTGGTTTTATAGTTGGTGTGTAGTTATGTAGTTGGTATAACAGTTGGTATGTAGTTATGTAGTTGGTATAACAGTTGGTATACCAGTTGGTATACTGGTTGGCATGTAGTTGTGTAGTTGGTATAACAGTTGGTATGTAGTTATGTAGTTGGTATAACAGTTGGTATACCAGTTGGTATGTAGTTATGTGGTTGATATAATAGTTGATATGTAGTTATGTAGTTGGTATAATAGTTGTTGTGTAGTTATGTAGTTGGTATAATAGTTGGTATGTAGTTATGTAGTTGGTATAATAGTTGGTATGTAGTTATGTAGTTGATATAATAGTTGGGATAATAGTTGGTATGTAGTTATGTAGTTGGTATACCAGTTGGTATGTAGTTGGTATAATAGTTGGTATGTAGTTATGTAGTTGGTATAATAGTTGGTATGTAGGTGATATAATAGTTGGTATAATACTTGGTATGTAGTTATGTAGTTGGAATGATAGTTGGTATGTTGTTATGTAGTTGGTATAATAGTTGGTATGTAGTTGATATAATAGTTGGTATAACTGTTGGTATGTAGTTATGTAGTTGGTATAATAGTTGATATGTAGTTATGTAGTTGGTATAACAGTTGGTATACCAGTTGGTATGTAGTTATGTAGTTGATATAATAGTTGGTATGTAGTCATGTAGTTGGTATAATAGTTGGTATGTAGTTATGTAGTTGTTATAATTTTTGGTATGTAGTTATGTAGTTGGTATAGCAGTTGGTATACCAGTTGGTATGTAGTTATGTAGTTGATATAATAGTTGGTATGTAGTTATGTAGTTGGTATAATAGTTGGTATGTAGTTATGTAGTTGGTATACCAGTTGGTATGTAGTTGCTATAATAGCTGGTATGTAGTTATGAATTTGGTATACCAGTTGGTATGTAGATGGTATAATAGTTGGTATGTAGTTATGTAGTTGGTATAATAGTTGGTATGTAGTTATGCAGTTGGTATATCTGTTGGAATGTACTTGGTATAATAGTTGGTATAATAGTTGGCATGTAGTTATGTAGTTGGTATACCAGTTGGTATGTAGTTGGTATAATAGTTGGTATGTAGTTATGTAGGTGGTATACCAGTTGGTATGTAGTTGGTATAATAGCTGGTATGTAGTTATGTAGTTGGTATACCAGTTGGTATGTAGTTGGTATAATAGTTGGTATGTAGTTGGCATATCAGTTGGTATGTAGTTGGTATAATAGTTGGAATGTAGTTGGTATGTAGTTGGTATAATAGTTGGTATGTAGTTATGTAGTTGGTATATCAGTTGGTATGTAGTTGGTACAATAGTTGGTATGTAGTTATGTAGTTGGTATACCAGTTGGTATGTAGTTGGTATAATAGTTGGTATGTAGTTATGTAGTTTGTATAACAGTTGTTATGTAGTTATGTAGTTTGTTTTATAGTTGGTGTGTAGTTATGTAGTTGGCATAATAGTTGGTATGTAGTTATGTAGTTGGTATTATAGTTGATATGCAGTTGTGTAGTTGGTATAACAGTTGGTATGTAGTCATGTAGTTGGTATAACAGTTGGTATACCAGTTGGTATGTAGTTATGTAGTTGATATAATAGTTGGTATGTAGTTATGTAGTTGGTATAATAGTTGGTATGTAGTTATGTAGTTGGTATAATAGTTGGTATGTAGTTATGTAGTTTGTATAATAGTTGATATGTAGTTATGTAGTTGGTATAACAGTTGGTATGTAGTTAATTAGTTGGTATAACAGTTGGTATGTAGTTAATTAGTTGGTATAACAGTTGGTATGTAGTTGTGTAGTTGGTATGTAGTTATGTAGTGTGTATAACAGTTGGTATGTAGTTATGTAGTTGGTATAACAGTCTGTATGTAGTTATGTAGTTGGTATACCAGTTGGTATGTAGTTATGAGGTTGGTATAACAGTTGGTATGTAGTTATCTAGTTGGTAAAACAGTTGGTATACCAGTTGGTATGTAGTTATGTAGTTGGTATACCAGTTGGTATGTAGTTATGTAGTTGGTATACCAGTTGGTATGTAGTTATGAAGTTGGTATAACAGTTGGTATACCGGTTGGTATGTAGTTATGTAGTTGATATAATAGTTGGTATGTAGTTATGTAGTTGGTATAATAGTTGGTATGTAGTTATGTGGTTGATATAATAGTTGATATGTAGTTATGTAGTTGGTATAATAGTTGTTGTGTAGTTATGTAGTTGGTATAATAGTTGGTATGTAGTTATGTAGTTGGTATAATAGTTGGTATGTAGTTATGTAGTTGATATAATAGTTGGTATGTAGTTATGTAGTTGGAATACCAGTTGGTATGTAGTTGGTATAATAGTTGGTATGTAGTTATGTAGTTGGAATGATAGTTGGTATGTTGTTATGTAGTTGGTATAATAGTTGGTATGTAGTTGATATAATAGTTGGTATAACTGTTGGTATGTAGTTATGTAGTTGGTATAATAGTTGGTATGTAGTTATGTAGTTGGTATAATAGTTGTTATGTAGTTGATATAATAGTTGGTATAATAGTTGGTATGTAGTTATGTAGTTGGTATAATAGTTGGTATGTTGTTATGTAGTTGGTATAATATTTGGTTTAATAGTTGGTATGTAGTTGTTATAATAGTTGATATGTAGTTGTGTAGTTGGTATAACAGTTGGTATGTAGTTATGAAGTTGGTATAACAGTTGGTATACCGGTTGGTATGTAGTTATGTAGTTGATATAATAGTTGGTATGTAGTTATGTAGTTGGTATAATAGTTTGTATGTAGTTATGTAGTTGGTTTTATAGTTGGTGTGTAGTTATGTAGTTGGTATAACAGTTGGTATGTAGTTATGTAGTTGGTATAACAGTTGGTATACCAGTTGGTATACTGGTTGGCATGTAGTTGTGTAGTTGGTATAACAGTTGGTATGTAGTTATGTAGTTGGTATAACAGTTGGTATACCAGTTGGTATGTAGTTATGTGGTTGATATAATAGTTGATATGTAGTTATGTAGTTGGTATAATAGTTGTTGTGTAGTTATGTAGTTGGTATAATAGTTGGTATGTAGTTATGTAGTTGGTATAATAGTTGGTATGTAGTTATGTAGTTGATATAATAGTTGGGATAATAGTTGGTATGTAGTTATGTAGTTGGTATACCAGTTGGTATGTAGTTGGTATAATAGTTGGTATGTAGTTATGTAGTTGGTATAATAGTTGGTATGTAGGTGATATAATAGTTGGTATAATACTTGGTATGTAGTTATGTAGTTGGAATGATAGTTGGTATGTTGTTATGTAGTTGGTATAATAGTTGGTATGTAGTTGATATAATAGTTGGTATAACTGTTGGTATGTAGTTATGTAGTTGGTATAATAGTTGATATGTAGTTATGTAGTTGGTATAACAGTTGGTATACCAGTTGGTATGTAGTTATGTAGTTGATATAATAGTTGGTATGTAGTCATGTAGTTGGTATAATAGTTGGTATGTAGTTATGTAGTTGTTATAATTTTTGGTATGTAGTTATGTAGTTGGTATAGCAGTTGGTATACCAGTTGGTATGTAGTTATGTAGTTGATATAATAGTTGGTATGTAGTTATGTAGTTGGTATAATAGTTGGTATGTAGTTATGTAGTTGGTATACCAGTTGGTATGTAGTTGCTATAATAGCTGGTATGTAGTTATGAATTTGGTATACCAGTTGGTATGTAGATGGTATAATAGTTGGTATGTAGTTATGTAGTTGGTATAATAGTTGGTATGTAGTTATGCAGTTGGTATATCTGTTGGAATGTACTTGGTATAATAGTTGGTATAATAGTTGGCATGTAGTTATGTAGTTGGTATACCAGTTGGTATGTAGTTGGTATAATAGTTGGTATGTAGTTATGTAGGTGGTATACCAGTTGGTATGTAGTTGGTATAATAGCTGGTATGTAGTTATGTAGTTGGTATACCAGTTGGTATGTAGTTGGTATAATAGTTGGTATGTAGTTGGCATATCAGTTGGTATGTAGTTGGTATAATAGTTGGAATGTAGTTGGTATGTAGTTGGTATAATAGTTGGTATGTAGTTATGTAGTTGGTATATCAGTTGGTATGTAGTTGGTACAATAGTTGGTATGTAGTTATGTAGTTGGTATACCAGTTGGTATGTAGTTGGTATAATAGTTGGTATGTAGTTATGTAGTTTGTATAACAGTTGTTATGTAGTTATGTAGTTTGTTTTATAGTTGGTGTGTAGTTATGTAGTTGGCATAATAGTTGGTATGTAGTTATGTAGTTGGTATTATAGTTGATATGCAGTTGTGTAGTTGGTATAACAGTTGGTATGTAGTCATGTAGTTGGTATAACAGTTGGTATACCAGTTGGTATGTAGTTATGTAGTTGATATAATAGTTGGTATGTAGTTATGTAGTTGGTATAATAGTTGGTATGTAGTTATGTAGTTGGTATAATAGTTGGTATGTAGTTATGTAGTTTGTATAATAGTTGATATGTAGTTATGTAGTTGGTATAACAGTTGGTATGTAGTTAATTAGTTGGTATAACAGTTGGTATGTAGTTAATTAGTTGGTATAACAGTTGGTATGTAGTTGTGTAGTTGGTATGTAGTTATGTAGTGTGTATAACAGTTGGTATGTAGTTATGTAGTTGGTATAACAGTCTGTATGTAGTTATGTAGTTGGTATACCAGTTGGTATGTAGTTATGAGGTTGGTATAACAGTTGGTATGTAGTTATCTAGTTGGTAAAACAGTTGGTATACCAGTTGGTATGTAGTTATGTAGTTGGTATACCAGTTGGTATGTAGTTATGTAGTTGGTATACCAGTTGGTATGTAGTTATGTAGTTGGTATACCATTTGATATGTAGTTGGTATAATAGTTGGTATGTAGTAATGTAGGTGGTATACCAGTTGGTATGTAGTTATGTAGTTGGTATACCAGTTGGTATGTAGTTGGTATAATAGTTGGTATGTAGTTATGTAGGTGGTATACTAGTTGGTATGTAGTTGGTATAATAGCTGGTATGTAGTTATGTATTTGGTATAGCAGTTGGTATGTAGTTGGTATAATAGTTGGTATGTAGTTGGTATATCAGTTGGTATGTAGTTGGTTTTATAGTTGGTATTTAGTTATGTAGTTGGTATATCAGTTGTTATGTAGTTGATATAATAGTCGGTATGTAGTTATGTAGTTGGTATAATAGTTGGTATGTAGTTATCTAGTTGTTATAATAGTTGGTGTGTAGTTATGTAGTTGGTAGAATAGTTGGTATGTAGTTATGTAGTTGGTATATCAGTTGGTATGTGGTTGGTATAATAGTTGGTATGTAGTTATGTAGTTCGTATAATAGTTGGTACGTAGTTATGTAGTTGGTATACCAGTTGGTATGTAGTTATGTAGTTGGTATACCAGTTGGTATGTAGTTGGTATAATAGTTGGTATGTGATTATGTAGTTGGTATACCAGTTGGTGTGTAGTTGGTATTATAGTTGGTATGTAGTTATGTAGTTGGTATAATATCGGTATGTAGTTATGTAGTTTGTATAATAGTTGGTATGTAGTTATGTAGTTGGTATTATAGTTGTTGTGTAGTTATGTAGTTTGTGTAATAGTTGGTATATAGTTATGTAGTTTGTATAATAGTTGGTATGTAGTTATGTAGCTGATATAATAGTTTGGATAATAGTTGGTTTGTAGTTATGTAGTTGGTATTATAGTTGGTGTGTAGTTGTGTAGTTTGTGTAATAGTTGGTATATAGTTATGTAGTTTGTATAATAGTTGGTATAATAGTTGGTATGTAGTCATGTAGTTGGTATAACAGTTGTTATACCAGTTGGTATGTAGTTATGTAGTTGATATAATAGTTGGTATGTAGTTATGTAGTTGGTATAATAGTTGGTATTTAGTTATGTAGTTGGTATAATAGTTGGTATGTAGTCATGTAGTTGGTATAACAGTTGGTATAACAGTTGGTATGTAGTTATGTAGTTGGTATAACAGTTGGTATGTAGTTATGTAGTTGGTTAAACAGTTGGTATAATAGTTGGTATGTAGTTATGTAGTTCGTATAATAGTTGGTACGTAGTTATGTAGTTGGTATACCAGTTGGTATGTAGTTATGTAGTTGGTATACCAGTTGGTATGTAGTTGGTATAATAGTTGGTATGTGATTATGTAGTTGGTATACCAGTTGGTGTGTAGTTGGTATTATAGTTGGTATGTAGTTATGTAGTTGGTATAATATCGGTATGTAGTTATGTAGTTTGTATAATAGTTGGTATGTAGTTATGTACTTGGTATTATAGTTGTTGTGTAGTTATGTAGTTTGTGTAATAGTTGGTATATAGTTATGTAGTTTGTATAATAGTTGGTATAATAGTTGGTATGTAGTTATGTAGCTGATATAATAGTTTGGATAATAGTTGGTTTGTAGTTATGTAGTTGGTATTATAGTTGGTGTGTAGTTGTGTAGTTTGTGTAATAGTTGGTATATAGTTATGTAGTTTGTATAATAGTTGGTATAATAGTTGGTATGTAGTCATGTAGTTGGTATAACAGTTGTTATACCAGTTGGTATGTAGTTATGTAGTTGATATAATAGTTGGTATGTAGTTATGTAGTTGGTATAATAGTTGGTATTTAGTTATGTAGTTGGTATAATAGTTGGTATTTAGTTTTGTAGTTGGTATAATAGTTGGTATGTAGTCATGTAGTTGGTATAACAGTTGGTATAACAGTTGGTATGTAGTTATGTAGTTGGTATAACAGTTGGTATGTAGTTATGTAGTTGGTTAAACAGTTGGTATACCAGTTGGTATGTAGCTATGTAGTGTGTATAAGAGTTGATATGTAGTTATGTAGTTGATATAATAGTTGGGATAATAGTTGGTATGTAGTTGCCTGGTACGGACTCTGCTTGGCCTCCAACCGCAAGGCACTACAGACGGTAATGCGTATGGCCCAGTACATCAGCTAAGCTGCCTGCCATCCAGGATCTCTACACCAGGCATTGTCAGAGGAAGCCAGTTGGTATGCAATTGTTATAACAGTTGTGACTCACCACCTAGATTCTGTCTTATATAGCTGTAATGGTTTTGCTGATTTGAAGTAGAGGCGGACCAACACGCAGCGTGGTTGTTATTCATTGTACTTTAATAAAGAAACTGTACATGAATTACTAACAAAACAACAAACGTGCGAAAACCTAAAACAGTCCTATCTGGTGCCTAAGTATGATTCTCAATCAGAGACAACTAATGACACCTCGGCGGGAGAGGACCCTGGGCAAAGCCAGGGGAGTGTCGCCGCCCCAAGGTGCAGCAGGAGAAACGGCAGCAGGAGCAGCGAGAGGAATGGACATGGGAGGACGAATTGGACGGAGAAGGACCCTGGGCTCAGCCTGGAGAATATCGCCGCCCCAAAGAAGCTCCGCGTATCGGGCCGGGCTAGAGTGAGCATTGAGCCAAGTGCCATGAAGCCGGCTCTACGCAGCTGGTCTCCAGTGCGTCTCCTTGGGCCGGCTTACATGGCACCAGCCTTGCGCACGGTGTCCCCGGTTCGCCTGCATAGCCCAGTGCGGGCTATTCCACCTCTCCGCACTGGCAGGGCGATCGGGACCATTCAACCGGGTAAGGTTGGGCAGGCTCGGTGCTCAAGAGCTCCAGTGCGCCTGCACGGTCCGGTCTAACCGTCACCACCTCCACGCACCAGCCCTCCGGTGGCAGCCTCCCGCACCAGGCTGTCTCTCCGGCTCATCCTTAAAGGGGCTCCCGCCTGTCCAGCGCTGCCGGAGCCTTCCTCCTCTCCAGCGCAGCCGGAGTCTCCCGCCTGTTCGGCGCTACCAGAGCTCCCGCCCCTCATTCCAGAGGCGCTAGAGCCCCTCATTCCAGAGGCGCCAGAGCTACTCAGTCCAGCGCTGCCAGAGCCTTCCTCTCCAGCATTGCCGGAGCTTCCCGTCTGCCCAGCGCCATCTGAGCCTCCCGTCTGCCCAGAGGCGCCAGAGCCCCTCAGCCCAGAGGCACCAGAGCCCCTCAGCCCAGAGGCGCCAGAGCCCCTCAGCCCAGAGGCGCCAGAGCCCCTCAGCCCAGAGGCGCCAGAGGCACCAAAGCTTCCGCCCCTCTGCCCCGAGCTTCCACCCCTCTGCCCCGAGCTTCCGCCCCTCAGTCCAGTGGGGTCATTTAGTGGGGTCGCCGTGGTTAGGAGGCCACGGAGGCAGACAATAAGGCGGACTAAGACCATGGTGAAGTGGGGTCCGCGTCCCGCGCCAGAGCCGCCACTGCGGCTATGTTTAAAGTGACTAGTGATCCATTTTTTAAAGTGTCCAGTGATTGGGTCTCAGTCTAGGCAGCAGCCTCTCTGAGTTGGTGATTGCTATTTAGCAGTCTGATGGCCTTCAGATAGAAGCTGTTTTTCAATCTCTCGGTCCCAGCTTTGATGCACCTGTCCTGACCTCACCTTCTGGATGATAGTGGTGTGAACAGGCAGTGGCTTCGGTGGTTTTTGTCCTTGATGATCTTTTTGGCCTTCCTGTGACATCTGGTGCTGTAGGTGTCATGGAGGGCAGGTAGTTTGCCTCTGGGGATGCGTTGTGCAGAGAGGTTGTTTTCCTGACACCACACTCTGAGTGCCCTCACCTCCTCCCTGTAGGCTCGTCGTTGTTGGTGATCAAGTCTACTACTGTTGTGTTGACTGCAAACTTGATGATGAAACAGCGTCTCTGCCACCAGTAAGTACAGATAGTAGTTTCAATCCCCTCGCACAGTCCCCGCAGCTGGACAATTTTCTCGTGGCTTCTGGAATGAAATGCTCATTCATTCGCTCATTCAGCCGACAGAAACTTTCAACTGGTTCTCCCCATTAAGCAACGGGTCGGACTCAGAGGCCGAGCCTTGTCTGGTCGCCAAGACGCCGAAGCCTCCCACCATTAGCTCTGACAAATTGAAAACACTAGTCATTGGCGACTCCATTAACCGTAGTATTAGACTTAAAATGAATCATCCAGTGATCAGTGTAGAAAGTATAGGGATATTGTTATCCACGTCGGCACCAACGATGTTTGAATGAAACATTCAGAGGTCACCAAGCGCAACATAGCTTCAGTGTGTAAATCATCTAGAAAGATGTGTCGGCATCGAGTAATTGTCTCTGGCCCCCTCCCAGTTAGGAGGAGTGATGAGCTCTACAGCAGAGTTTCGCAACTGAATCGCTGGTTTAAAACCGTTTTCTGACCCTCCCAAAAGATAGAACTTGTAGATGATTAGACCTCTTTCTGGGACATACCCACAAACAGGACCAAGCCTAGCCTGTTGAGAAGTGACAGACTCCATCCTAGCTGGAGGGGTGCGCTCATCTTATCTACGAACCTAGACAGGGCTCTATCTCCCCTAGCTCCACAATGAGATAGGGTGCAGGACAGTCAGCAGGCAGTTAGCCAGCCTGCCAGTTTAGTGGAGCCTGCCACTACCACAGTCAGTGTAGTCAGCTCAGCTATCCCCATTGAGACCATGTCTGTGCCTCGATCTAGGTTGGGAAAAACTAAACATGGCGGTGTTTGCCTTAGCAATTTCACTGGAATAAAGACCTCCTCCATTCATGCCATTATTTAAAGAGATTGTGATATCTCACATCTCAAAATAGGGCTACTTAATGTTAGATCCCTCACTTCCAAGGCAGTTACAGTCAATGAACTAATCACTGATCATAATATTGATGTGATTGGCCTGACTGAAACATGGCTTAAGCCTGATGAATTTACTGTGTTAACTTCACTAGGGTAGGGGGCACTATTTTCACCTCCGGATGAAAAGCCTGCCCAAAGTAAACTGCCTGCTACTCGGGCACAGAAGATAGGATATGCATATAATTGGTAGATTTGGATATAAAACACTATAAAGGTTCCAAAACTGTTAAAATAGTGTCTGTGAGTATAACAGAACTAATTTGGCAGGCGAAAACCTGAAACCTGTTTTTTGTTTTGTCGTTTTCTATTCAATGCCATTACAGTATCCATTGACTTAGGACTCATACGCTAGCGTCCCACATACCCTAGAGAGATTAATCCTGGACTATCGGACCACCATTTTATTACGTTTGCAATCGCTACAAATAATCTGCTCAGTCCCCATTCAAGGATCAAGGATTTACAAAAAAATAAAAAATCACCTCATGAAATCTACGCAGCCTACTCAATCACTTTTTATAGCTACTGTTTACAGGCCTCCTGGGCCATATACAGCGTTCCTCACTGAGTTCCCTGTATTCCTATCGAACCTTTTAGTCAGGGCAGATAATATTCACTTTTTTTTTTACTTCGATATTCACATGGAAAAGTCCACAGACCCACTCCAAAAGGCTTTCGGAGCCATCATCAACTCAGTCGGTTTTGTCCAACATGTCTCCGGACCTACTGACTGCCACAGTCATACTCTGGATGTCACGATCATCGTAAGAAGTGGACCAAAGCGCAGCATGGTGTGAATGCATAATTTTAATGGATGACGAAAACATGAAGTAAACTGAACAAAACAATAAATTAACAACGACCGTGTAGCTATATACGAAATGTGCTGACACAAGCAACTAACATAGACAATCACCCACAACCCACAATGACAAAACAGGCTACCTAAATATGGTTCCCAATAAATATGGCGGCTCTGGCAGCTACTGGCTGGCTGACGGCTCTGGCAGGTCCTGGTTAACTGACAGTTCTGGAGGCTCCTGGCGGCTCTGACGGCTCAGGACAGACTGGTGGCTCTGACGGCTCTGGACAGACAGGAGACTCTAGCAGCTCAGGACAAACGGGAGACTCTAGCAGTTCAGGACAGACGGGAGACTCTAGCAGCTCAGGACAGACGGGAGACTCTAGCAGCTCTGGACAGACGGGAGACTCTAGCAGCTCTGGACAGACGGGGGACTCTAGCAGCACTGGAGAGGAGGAAGGCTCTGGCAGCACTGGAGAGAAGGAAGCACCTGTAGGCAGAAGACGGAGAGACAGCCTGGTATGGTGGGCTGCCACCGGAGGGCTGGTGCGTGGAGATGGCACTGGATAGACCGGACCGTCACACTCCCCGTGTGCCGCCCCCAATATATTTTTTGGGCTGACTCTCGGGCTTCCAACCTCGCCGCCGTGCTTCCTCCTCATACCAGCGCCTCTCTCCCTTCGCTGCCTCCAGCTCTGCTTTGGGGTGGCGATATTCCCCTGTCCTTTTCCATCCAACTCGTCCTCCCATGTCCATGAGTCTTGTGAAGTTGGCCGCTGCTGCTGCTGCTTCTGCTGCCCGTTACGGACGCTTGGTCCGGTTGTGGTGGGTGATTCTGTCACGATCGTCGTAAGAAGAGGACCAAAGCGCAGCGTGGTGTGAATGCATCATTTTAATGGATGACGAAAACACGAAGTAAACTGAACAAAACAAAAAATGAACAACAACCGTGAAGCTATATACGAAATGTGTTGACACAAACAACTAACATAGACAATCACCCACAACCCACAATGACAAAGCAGGCTACCTAAATATGGTTCCCAATCAGAGACAATGACTAACACCTGCCTCTGATTGAGAACCATATCAGGCCAAACACAGAAACAGACAAATCAATCATTTGGATGATCCAGAAGAAGATTGGGAGAATGTCATATGGTCCGATGAAACCAAAATAGAACGTTTTGGTAAAACTCAACTCGTCGTGTTTGGAGGACAAAGAATGCTGCGTTGCATCCAAAGAACACCATTCCTACTGTGAAGCATGGGGGTGGAAACATCATGCTTTGGGGCTGTTTTTCTGCAAAGTGACCAGGACGACTGATCCGTGTAAAGGAAAGAATGAATGGGGCCATGTATTGGTAAAACTCAACTCGTCGTGTTTGGAGGACAAAGAATGCTGCGTTGCATCCAAAGAACACCATTCCTACTGTGAAGCATGGGGGTGGAAACATCATGCTTTGGGGCTGTTTTTCTGCAAAGTGACCAGGACGACTGATCCGTGTAAAGGAAAGAAAGAATGGGGCCATGTATCGTGAGATTTTGAGTGAAATCCTCCTTCCATCAGCAAGGGCAATGAAGATGAAACGTGGCTTGGTCTTTCAGTATGACAATGATCCCAAACACACCGACCGGGCAACGAAGGAGTGGCTTCGTAAGAAACATCTCAAGGTCCTGGAGTGGCCTAGCCAGTCTCCAGATCTCAACCCCATAGAAAATCGTTGGAGGGAGTTGAAAGTCCGTGTTGCCCAGCAACAGCCCCAAAACATCACTGCTCTAGAGGAGATCTGCATGGAGGAATGGGCCAAAATACCAGCAACAGTGTGTGAAAACCTTGTGAAGACTTACAGAAAACGTTTGACCTCTGTCATTGCCAACAAAGGGTATATAACAAAGTATTGAGATATACTTTTGTTATTGACCAAATACTTATTTTCCACCATAATTTGCAAAACAATTCATTAAAAATCCTACAATGTGATTTTCTCTATATTTTTTTTTCTCATTTTGTCTGTCATAGTTGCAGTGTACCTAAGATGAAAATTACAGGCCTCTCTCATCTTTTTAAGTGGGAGAACTTGCACAATTGGTGGCTGACTAAATACTTTTTTGCCCCAATGTATATCCAAATGTCCATTTATTTGACCCATCAAATTGTAGACGGGTCTATCTGTGTTCAATACAGGAAGACAACAAAGCAACGCTACTTTTCACGTCTTGCGCACTCTAAACAGTGTTACCCAGTTCCTAGATGGCCTACTTCTTCATTGCACAAATGAATAACCTCAACCAAATTCCAAAGACTGGTGACATCCAGTGGAAGCGGTAGGAACTGAAAACAGCTTCCTAAGAAATATAATTTGCCAATGTGAACTCAGTGAACAGACAGAGACCAAAACAACAACAAAATTCTGAACGGTTAGTCCTCTGGGTTTTGCCTGCTACATACGTTCTGTTATACTCACAGACATGATTCAAACAGTTTTAGAAACTTCAGAGTGTTTTCTATCCAAATCGACTAATACTTTGCATATCTTATATTCTGGGGATGAGTAGCAGGAAGTGGGATTTGGGAACGCTATTTATCCAAAAGTGAAAATGCTGCCCCCTATCCCGAAAAAGTTAAGACATCAGTCAGGAAGTTAAAATGGGTCTTCCAAATGGACAATGACCCCAAGCATACTTACAAATTTGTGTCAAAATGGCTTAAGGACAACAAAGTCAAGGTATTGGAGTGGCCATCACAAAGCCCTGACCTCAAAGCTATAGAAAATTTGTTGGGCAGAACTGAAAAATCTTGTGCGAGCAAAGAGGCCTGCAAACCTGACTCAGTTACACCAGCTCTGTCAGGAGGAATGGGCCAAAATTCACCCAACTTATTGTGGGAAGCTTGTGGAAGGCTACCCGAAACATTTGACCCAAGTTAAACCATTTTAAAGGCAATGTAACCAAATACTAATTGAGTTCATGTAAACTTCTGACCAACTGGGAATGTGATGGAAGAAATATAAGCTGAAATAAATCATTCACTCTACTATTATTCTGACATTTAACATTCTTAAAATAAAGTGGTGATCCTAACTGACCTAAGACAGTGAATTTTTGCGAAGATTAAATGGCAGGAATTGTGAAAAACTGAGTTTAAATGTATTTGGCTAAGGTGTATGTAAACTTCTGACTTCAACTGTATATAATGACACCAGAATATGATGGGCATTGTTTGACGGAACCCCTAGATAAACTTACATGATGTTAGAGATCGAAACACTCAGCTCTAACAGAACTGGAAAACCAAACTCTGCTCACACAGAACTGGAAAACCAAACTCCGCTCACACAGAACTGGAAAACCAAACTCAGCTCAAACAGAACATACAATTTGGGGGGAGTATGGCTAGATGGTACACTGTCCTTCTCTCAGTACATATACTCTTTCCCAACTGTATTTAATTTTTATTTATTTATTTATTTTGCTCCTTTGCACCCCATTATTTTTTTATTTCTACTTTGCACATTCTTCCATTGCAAAACTACCATTCCAGTATTTTACTTGCTATATTGTATTTACTTTGCCATCTTGGCCTTTTTTTGCCTTTACCTCCCTTCTCACCTCATTTGCTCACATTGTATATAGACTTGTTTATACTGCATTATTGACTGTATGTTTGTTTTTACTCCATGTGTAACTCTGTGTCGTTTTATCTGTCGAACTGCTTTGCTTTATCTTGGCCAGGTCGCAATTGTAAATGAGAACTTGTTCTCAACTTGCCTACCTGGTTAAATAAAGGTCAAATAAATAAATAAATAAAATATCAAAGCTGCAGGCTAAGGTTATATCTAGACTTGGTTTCCTCTATCGTAATCACTCCTCTTTTACCACAGCTGCCAAACTAACCCTGATTTAGATGACCATCCTACCCATGTTAGATTACAGATACGTAATTCATAGATCGGGAGGTAAGGGTGCTCTCGAGCGACTAGACATTCTTTGTTTTCGGCCATCAGATTTACCACCAATGCTCCTTATAGGACACATCACTGCACTTTGTACCACTGTATACTGGTCATCTCATCTCATCTCTATACCCGTCGCAAGATCCACTGGTTGATGCTTTTTATAAAACCCTCTTAGGCCTCACTCCCCCCTATCTGAGATATCTACTGCAGCCCTCATCCTCCACATACAACACCCGTTCTGCCAGTCACATTCTGTTGAAGGCCCCCAGGGCACAATCATAGTTGGTATGTAGTTATGTAGTTGGTATAATAGTTGGTATGTAGTTATGTAGTTGGTATAATAGTTGGTATGTA
This sequence comes from Oncorhynchus kisutch, assembly GCF_002021735.2. NCBI lineage: Eukaryota > Metazoa > Chordata > Actinopteri > Salmoniformes > Salmonidae > Oncorhynchus > Oncorhynchus kisutch. The sequence goes on from NW_022262469.1 coordinate 384,281, forward strand.
GTTATGTAGTTGGTATAATAGTTGGTATGTAGTTATGTAGTTGGTATAATAGTTGGTATGTAGTTATGTAGTTGGTATAATAGTTGGTATGTAGTTATGTAGTTGGTATAATAGTTGGTATGTAGTTATGTAGTTGGTATAATAGTTGGTATGTAGTTATGTAGTTGGTATAATTGTTGGTATGTAGTTATGTAGTTGGTATAATAGTTGGTATGTAGTTATGTAGTTGGTATAATAGTTGGTATAATAGTTGGTATGTAGTTATGTAGTTGGTAGAATAGTTGGTATGTAGTTATGTAGTTGGTATAACAGTTGGTATGTAGTTATGTTGTTGGTATTTTAGTTGGCATGTAGTTATGTAGTTGGTATAATAGTTGTTATGTAGTTGATATAATAGTTGGTATGTAGTTGGTATAATAGTTGGTATGTGGTTGGTATGTAGTTGGTAGAATAGTTGGTATGTAGTTATGTAGTTGGTAGAATAGTTGGTAGGTAGTTGGTATGTAGTTGGTATAATAGTTGGTATGTAGTTATGTAGTTGGTATAATAGTTGGTATGTAGTTATGTAGTTGGTATAACAGTTGGTATATCAGTTGGTATAACAGTTGGTATGTAGTTATGTAGTTGGTATAACAGTTGGTATGTAGTTGGTATAACAGTTGGTATATCAGTTTGTATTACAGTTGGTATGTAGTTGGTATAACAGTTGGTATATCAGTTTGTATTACAGTTGGTATGTAGTTGGTATAACAGTTGGTATATTAGTTTGTATTACAGTTGGTATGTAGTTATGTAGTTGGAATAACAGTTGGTATGTAGTTATGTATTTATGTTGTTGGTATAACAGTTGGTATTTAGTTATGTAGGTGGTGTACCAGTTGGTATGTAGTTATGTAGTTGGTATAATAGTTGGTATGTAGTTGATATAATAGTTGGTATAATAGTTGGTATGTAGTTATATAGTTGGTATAATAGTTGGTATAATAGTTGGTGTCACAGTTGGTATGTGGTTGTGTAGTTGTTAGAATTGTTGGTATGTAGTTATGTAGTTGGTATCACAATTGGTATGTAGTAATGTAGTTGGTAGAATAGTTGGTATGTAGTTATGTAGTTGGTATAATAGTTGGTATGTAGTTATGTAGTTGGTAGAATAGTTGGTATGTAGTTATGTAGTTGGTATAATTGTTGGTATGTAGTTATGTAGTTGGTATAATAGTTGGTATGTAGTTATGTAGTTGGTATAATAGTTGGTATAATAGTTGGTATGTAGTTATGTAGTTGGTATAATAGTTGGTATGTAGTTGATATAATAGTTGGTATAATAGTTGGTATGTAGTTATATAGTTGGTATAATAGTTGGTATAATAGTTGGTGTCACAGTTGGTATGTGGTTGTGTAGTTGTTAGAATCGTTGGTATGTAGTTATATAGTTGGTATCACAATTGGTATGTAGTTATGTAGTTGGTAGAATAGTTGGTATGTAGTTATGTAGTTGGTATAATAGTTGGTATGTTGTTATGTAGTTGGTATAATGGTTGGTGTGTAGTTATGTAGTTGGTATAATAGTTGGTATGTAGTTATGTAGTTGATATGTAGTTATGTAGTTGGTATAATAGTTGTTGTGTAGTTATGTAGTTGGTATAATAGTTGGTATGTAGTTATGTAGTTGGTATAATAGTTGGTATGTAGTTGATATAATAGTTGGTATAATAGTTGGTATGTAGTTATATAGTTGGTATAATAGTTGGTATAATAGTTGGTGTCACAGTTGGTATGTGGTTGTGTAGTTGTTAGAATCGTTGGTATGTAGTTATATAGTTGGTATCACAATTGGTATGTAGTTATGTAGTTGGTATGTAGTTATGTAGTTGGTATAATAGTTGTTATAATAGTTGGTATGTAGTTATAGTTGGTATCACAGTTGGTATGTAGTTATGTAGTTTGTAGAATAGTGTGTATGTAGTTATATAGTTGGTATCACAGTTTGTATGTAGTTATGTAATTGGTAGACCAGTTGGTGTGTAGTTGGTATAACAGTTTCTATAACAGTTTGTACGTAGTTGTGTAGCAGGTATAAAAGTTGGTATGTCGATAGGAATCTAGTTGGCATAACAATTGGTATGTATTTACGCAGTGTGTATAACATTTGGTTTAATAGTTTGTGTGAAGTTATGTAGTTAAAATAAGTGTTGATGTAAAACTTGGCATGTAGTTGGTATAACAGTTGGTATATCAGTTGGTATAACAGTTGGTATGTAGTTGGTATAATAATTGGTATAATAGTGTGTATGTAGTTATGTAGTTGGTATAATAGTTGGTATGTAGGTGGTATAATAGTTGGTATGTAGTTATGTAGTTGGTATAACAGTTGGTATATCAGTTGGTATGTAGTTATGTATTTATGTAGTTGGTATAACAGTTGGTATTTAGTTATGTAGGTGGTGTACCAGTTGGTATGTAGTTATGTAGTTGGTATATCATTTGGTTTGTAGTTATGTAGTTGGCATAAGGTTATGTAATTGGTTAATATCTGGTATAAAACTTGGTATACAGTTTGTATAACAGTTGCTATGTAGTTATGTCAACATATATATATATCACATTTACATAAGTATACAGACTCCTTACTCAATTCTTTGTTCAAGCACCTTTGGCAGCAATTACAGCCTAGAGTCTTCTTGGGTATGACGCTGCTTGGCACACCTGTACTGAGGTTCTCCTATTCTTCTCTGCAGATCCTCTCAAGCTCTGTCAGGTTGGATGAGGAGCGTCGTTGCAAAGCTATTTTCAGGTCTCTCCAGAGACGTTCTATCAGGTTCATGTCCGAGCTATGGCTGGGTCACTCAAGGACATTCAGAAACTTGTCCCAAAAGCCACTCACACGTTGTCTTTGCTATGTGCTTAGGGTCGTTGTCCTGGTGGAAGGTGAACCGTCGCACCATTCTGAGGTTCTAATCGCTCTGGAGTAGGTTTTCATCAAGGATCTCTCTGTACTTTGCTCCGTTCATCTTTCCCTCGATCCTGATTAGTCTCCCAGTCCCTGCCATTGAAAAACATCCCCACACCATGATTCTGCCACCACCATGCTTCACCGTAGGGATTGTGCCAGGTTTCCTCCAGAAGTGATTTTTCGCATTCAAGCCAAAGAGTTCAATCTTGATTTCATCAGACCAGAGAATCTTGTTTCTCATGGTCTGAGGGTCCTTTAGGTGCCTTTTGGCAAAGTCCAAGTGCGATGTCATGTGCCTTTTACTGAGGAGTGGCTTCTGTCTGGCCACTCTACCATAAAGACCCGATTGGTGGAGTGCTGCAGGGATGGTTGTCCTTCTGGAAGGTTCTCCCATCACCACAGAGGAACTCTGGAGCTCTGTCAGAGTGACCATCGGGTTCTTGGCCACTTCTCTGACCATGGCCCTTCTCCCCCGATTGCTCAGTTTGGCCGGTCGGACAGCTCTAGGAAGAGCCTTTCTGTTTACAAACTTTTTCCATTTAATAATGATGGAGGCCACTGTGTTCTTGGGGACCTTCAATGCTGCAGAAATGTTTTGGTACCCTTCCTCAGATCTGTGCCTCGATACAATCCTGTCTCTGAGCTCTATGGACAATTCCTTCAACTTCACGGCTTGGTTTTTGCTCTGACATGCACTGTCAACTGTGGGACCTTACATAGACAGGTGTGTGCCTTTCCAAATCATGTCCAATCAATTGAATTGACCATATGTGGACTCCAATCAAGTTGTAAAAACATCTCAAGGATGATCAATGGAACCATAGCTTAATTTGAGTCTCATAGCAAAGGGTCTGAAATGTTATGTAAATAAGCTATTTAGGTTTTTTACTTGTAATACTTTTTTTTAAACAACTGGTACAACAGTTGCTATGCAGTTTTGTAGTTGGTATAACAGTTAGTATGTAGTTATGTAGCTAGTTGGTATAACAGTTGCTATGCAGTTTTGTAGTTGGTATAACAGTTAGTATGTAGTTATATAGCTAGTTGGTATAACAGTTGCTATGCAGTTTTGTAGTTGGTATAACAGTTGGTATGTAGTTATATAGCTAGTTGGTATAACAGTTAGTATGTAGTTATATAGCTAGTTGGTATAACAGTTAGTATGTAGTTATATAGCTAGTTGGTATAACAGTTAGTATGTAGTTATATAGCTAGTTGGTATAACAGTTAGTATGTAGTTATATAGCTAGTTGGTATAACAGTTAGTATGTAGTTATATAGCTAGTTGGTATAACAGTTAGTATGTAGTTATGTAGCTAGTTGGTATAACAGTTGGTATGTAGTTATGTACCTAGTTGGTAAGACAGTTGGTATGTAGTTATGTAGTTGGTATAATAGTTGGTATGTAGTTATGTAGTTGGTATACCAATTGGTTTAACAGTTGGTATGTAGTTCTGTAGTTAGTATCCTGCTACCAAACCCCAAGGTAGACACAACCACAAACTATGTAGGAATACATGTCTTGCTTAGGGGCACAACGGCAGAAGGTGGTACCTAGAATCTGCCACCAGCAGCCTTACAGCTCGTCTTTATTTACCTGGGCTGACATGCTAACCTTTTAATGGACCTCGGTAAATTTTGCTTGGTCCTTTCTGAATAACTGAGAGAGCCCATTTTACTGACAAAAAAAACAACAGAGGATGTTTGTATAAACATGTTAAATCAACATGATTTAAAGCTGATTGGATTTGCAAAAAGTCATCAATGCAAGATAATTTCGTATTTTTTCACGCAACTGTTTATAACCTAGTACAATGACATTGTGAAATATTTGGTTGATTTCACGTTTGAATTCACATTAGTTGACAACTTAACCAAGTGTAAATAAAAACTATATGTTGAACTGACGTCTGTGCCCAGTGGGGTTCTATATCAATGTGTTATTTGGGCCGATTTAACCAGGACATTCCCAATTTCCCATGAAGCCCTTTAATATTCCATCAACAGGCTATAGATCCAGGCTTGTCTTGACTTGTCTAATGGATGATGTCTGATCAATTCAATTTGATCAAATTAATTTCATTTTAGCATTATCATTTATGAAAATGCGTAAAAAGTTTTAAATCTGCAACCAACAAATCAATTCAACTTGGACCGGCTGTTGCGTGTCTGTTGGCGTCTGAGTGGAAGCAGATCGGCCTTTTTCTGCACTCTTTTGTTAATTATCGCAGCTGGCACGTGTCTGGTCTGAAAGGACTGAATGGGGCAGTAATTACATTTACAATGAACAACAATAACTCTGTTAATGATGTAGACAAACGGTTAGTGATACCAGTGGTTTGTTGTTAATGAAGTAGACAAATATTCATGATACCAGTAGGATGTTATCTTGTTTCTGATGTCTGGTGTTGTTCTCCCGTATGTAGCGTCGTTATTGTTTGTAATTGTGTTGTGTTACTTTTTTACTTTAGTTTACTTAGTAAATATTTTCTTAAATCTATTTATTGAACTGCATTGTTGGTTAAGGGCTTGTAAGTGAGCATTTCACTGTAAGGTATTCGGTGCATGTGACAAATGCAATATAATATAATTTTATTTTCTTGTATTTATTTGATTAAAGGGAGATCCCTGGTCTCCGGGATGACTTCAGAGCCCTCAGATACAGTACTGTGACAAGGCCGTGACTGGCTGGCTGCCCAGGCTTACTGGCAGCTCCTTATAACGACTACATGATGGCATTAAGGTCATGAGACGATAACTGAGGGGTAGCCTATGGGTGAGGGGTATCTGAGCAGCTAACCGATCGCTGCAGCTGTACATAGTCTATTGGTAAATAGCCCACCCATTTTCACCTACCTCATCCCCATACTGTTTTTATTTATTTACTTTTCTGCTCTTTTGCACACCAATATCTCTACCTGTACGTGACCATCTGATCATTTATCACTCCAGTGTTAATCTACAAAATTGTAATTATTCGCCTACCTCCTCATGCCTTTTGCACACATTGTATATAGACTCCCCCTTTTTTCTACTGTGTTATTGACTTGTTAATTGTTTACTCCGTGTAACTCTGTGTTGTCTGTTCACACTGCTATGCTTTATCTTGGCCAGGTCGCAGTTGCAAATGAGAACTTGTTCTCAACTAGCCTACCTGGTTAAATAAAGGTGAAATAAAATAAATAAATAAATAAAAAATGGGTGAGGGTGCTGGTGAAGGGTGAGGGTATGCTGCTAGTAGGGTTTGGAGTTTCAATAGGCCTAGCTAGCCTGGATGAGGGTCAGGAACCAAGACATATTTTCATGGTTTGGACTAAATCTAAGGCACTTTGATAACTAAATATTCATCTAGGCCTACTGCATTGTTGAGGGAGCGAGCACATTTCGCTGCACCTGTTAAAGCTGCTCTAAACTGTGTAGCCTTTGATTTGATTTCTTAATTCAAATAATAAAACATCCCAACTACAAATAAAAAGAAGAATCTTCACTACTAATGAGACCTTTTTTTATGTAGGCCTATGTGTTTATATTTGGTCTGGTGGTATGTGTAAATAATGAATGGCTTATGTCGTTATACTAGGCCTACAGCCTAATATAAGACACTCTGGCTGAACGGCTCTGGCCTTGCAGCAACAGGCTTCATTTAAATACTGAACACCTGTTTCCTGCTCCACTCCTAGCACCCTGTGAAATTAATTTAGTGAAATGTGTAAATTAACCAAACATTGCTCTAAATGACCCCACCTCCCCTAATATCCCATCCCTGGGCTTTGCAGGTCAGGCTAGGATGTTGTCATGGCGGGTTGTTATGTTTCCTAATAATAACTTACACTCTGACCAAGACTCTTACTTGGGCTGGCGCATGCGTGCGGTGCGGTGCAAAGGTAGCCTAATGGACTCTTGTGGCCATATGAACCCGGTGTCTGACTTAGTTTACATCTTCGCCACATGGGCATAACAGTCCACAGCACAACACAGTCCTCAACACACCGTTCAATACAACACATTAATATACAATATATAGGCCTACAAAGGCGTTAATACATCGTTAAATATAGCCTACCCTACAAATGATTCATTTAAAATCTATTCTTAAATCTGTATTTTGTTTATTGGATTGTATTGCTGTCTGTTTTTACGTATTTCTAGCATAGTAATTCTACTTGTATGGTAGGCTTATTGTATGGTAATGTGTAGTTCCCGCTAGTGTTGATTTTGTTGATTGACCAAATGTTTTAACCTATTGCTGATATCATTTTATCCTGATTTAACCATAAAAAATGTATATGTTTAAAGGTGGATTAATATGTCGGCTACTGTCTCTGACATTTGAAAACAAAATATGCCTAAATAGATGAATAAATAAATTCAGCATAGTTAAATAAACTTGCCTAATTACATAAAAAAAACGTACAAAGTAATAACACATACCCTAATCATGTGAAGCATTTCCAGGCTTCCTGGAAACTGAAACAACACCGTTCCAGTCTGAAACGGCAGTAGGCCCCTCCTATTTAGATATAAAAAGGGAAGAAGAGAGGAGAAAGGATGTCGAGATGAAACCATGTGGCATTTCTATTTTTTTATATATTTGAAATGGGACAGATACAAGCAAGTTGACATATTGACATAACTACGCCTGCTCCAAAGCCTGCAAAAATATGGTTCAACTGTATTTATAAACATAAACAGCTCGGCCTATAGGCATATACCAAGTGTTTTCCACTAAACCAATCTATTTGATTAGTGGTCTGTAAATGTTTCGTTCACGTGAGGATTTCGATTAAATTCCAGTCCCAATGGAAGGAAGCATAGAGGTTTTAGCAACAAAACAACTCAAGAATTGAAAGACGAGTTCATAATAGTATCTCATCTCAGTTTCACAGGGTCTTTATCACTCTCCAATAAAATATGTGATATTTTCTTTCAAGTAATGTTGACCCTTAAAATTAAAGTTCTTAAAATGTAACTTTAATGCCTAAAGTAAGGGTATTTAGTATATTTATCAAAAATAGTATCGGCTAGTATATTTATCATGAATAGTATAGCCTAGTATATTTATCATGAATAGTATCGGCTAGTATATTTATCATGAATAGTATCGGCTAGTATATTTATCATGAATAGTATAGCCTAGTATATTTATCACGAAGAGTAGAGACTAGTATATTTATCATATAGTAGGCCTGTAGGTTAGTATATTTATTATTAAATGGTTGTAAATGTATTAATGTCAGACGGAATTGATCGTTTATGAGATGATTTACGGTTCAACCTCAATGTGATGTTGATAGGCATGGTTAACTGTATTCGCCGAAATATGATACACTGTAATCGTTATTATAGTATAACCTAGTAGTATAGTGTTATAGTAGTTTACTATTACAGTAGGCGATATGTTATGAGTTGAGCCTGTATGTGTGACTGTTCATTTCTCTGCCGCTGAGATTCTGAGAGTTGGAGCTCATGTCTCTCCGAGCCTTGCGAAGCAGCAGATGGAGACGGTCCATGCTCGATCTCACTGCGCATCTGGCGCTGCGCTTCCCGCCCTGTCCGTGAGGCTGCTCCAGGAGCTAAGCCCTATTAGCACCGTCTACTACGCAACTGGTGCCTCGCGCACACACAGCGCGCTCTGCCGGGTGGAAAACTTAATCCTCACATGCGACAACTGGCCTTCAATCGCGCGGAGGTTTCATCAAGCCTCGAGGCAAAACAATCGAATTACTTAATTTGCTCATGGACATGAGGGCCTTGAGAACTTTATATATATATTTGTTATATTAAACCTTGCATAATGTGTGCATTTCATTATCTTGTTTTGTGGTTGTATGTTCTCATTTGATTACGATATATTTTAGAAGAGATGTAGAATAATATTGTTGAGATGAGAGAGTGTTGTGGTGGTTATTCAGCGATAGGCCTGAGACCTGCAGGAACAGATGGATAAATAGTTTGCTAATTCAAGACTAAGAGTCAATAGCGGCGTCTAACTGGCCTGCCTATCTGTCGGTCTGTCTGTAGCAGCATCTGTGGTCACTGGATATTATAATGACACAGTCTGCACTCTGCACATTAATATCACATCGTTACAGTTTAAACAATAACCGGTTGTTTCTGTTAAACATTGATTAACATGTCCATGTTCCTGTTGGGCAGCCGGTTTCGATAGTGGAGTGGGCGGATGAGTTTAGGGGTCTAGACGCTCCCGGAGTAATTGCGATAATTTGGGTTAAATAATTAGGCTTTGGGCTTTAAAACACTTTAAAAGCACCGTCCTGCCCTCACGTTGACTCACGTTCTGTTCTCCATCCCTCCCTCTGTGTGTGTGTGTTTGTGCGTGTTGGTGTGTCTGAATGTGTTATATCTGACAGACTGCTAGAGTAGTTCAGTACTGAGGCAGACAGAGAGAGCTGCAGGGCCTGACCGGAAGCACAGCCTTCTTCTGTCGTTTCACATTTCTATTTTCCTCTCTTCCCTCCCGAGCCGGCAGGCCCTTGCTCTCAATCCCTCTCTCTCTCTACCCGCCTAACCAGCTCAGGACCACCCTGTGGGCACGCGCCCAGGTGAGTGCGGGTGGTTCGGATCATCATACTGACCGCCGTGTCTCACGCTGATTTCCCGTTCCTAGTCAGTGTCGCCAGCTGACCTCCGTGCACGCCCTGTCACACAATGGAGTCAGAGTCTTGTAGCGGTCTGCTCGAGGGCAACATGGCAGAGGCAGAGGACACTTCCTCTCAGCGCGTGAGCACGGGTTGAAGCGGCTCGATCCAAACCGACAAACGAGACTGAGTTTGTGTCGCCGTTTCCCTCACGAGCTGCAAACCTATCGCCCTTCTGCATGAGCGCAGAGCAGAAACACACACACAAACTTCTCCTGGTAACATCACAAAGCCTCTACAATTGACTGTGAAACGACATTTGTTTTGCCTATAAATGTACGTTATAAATGTCCACGATCCATTCACGACATAAAATAAAAGAAAAAAGAAAATCCAGTGCTGTTAGCAGAAATTATTCCCTGATTATTCTCATTATTTCTCTCCACGAAATGATCTTCCTCCCTGGTATACACTCATTGCATAGCCTAATTTTAATTTCGATCGAAACAAAATATTGTCGCTTAATTCCAAATACATCTGGAGCAGACGTTACTGTTTAATATGGGGTGTATTTGATTTAAAAACAAAGATAATATAATACTAGTAATAATAATAATAAAGGCAATACATAAGTCTATAATAATATATAATATTGATATTAATTACACAACAATAACGATAATAATTCAAATAAAACAATAATAATAATTATAATGGTTGTAGTAATAATAATGTGCTTATTAATTAATAGAGACTTGTTGACGGGGCACGGCTCTGTTTGAAAAAACTAAATAGCCTACATCAAATTACATTAAGTTCAATAGATGAGAAAAAAATATTCTAAAACGAAAATACATGTTTATTTAATAATGATAGCCTATATAAACGTGGGGATGTTTTGAAGTCAACTTACATTTTTGTTGAAAATCCGACTAGTTTTGTAATAGCCTAGGTTTAAGCCATGTGGGTAAAACGAAGAAAGCAAACCGTCTGAAAATACAAACGAGAAAAAAGAAAATGTCCACAAAAATGGTAAAACATTTTGAAAGTGTCGGTTCCTTATTAGGGAAGATACAATATTTATTCCTTGTCTCCTGGGATGGAAACAGCTAGCTCTTCTATTGTCCTCCATCCATTCCTCAGTGCTGATGCTTATTTTTCTAACTATATTATCAGGGGACCACCGACGACATCACAACAGAAATACCCTGCAAGTACAAAATCTGTGCGCCAGCCGGTGTGATGGTACAGAGGGAAAACGCTCGTGTTCCACCAGCTATCCGCGGCTCCGTGCAGGGACTTTTTCCACTTCTCTCGGTTTGGGGATTTTAACGGAAAGCATTTGTTCGATCAGGAGGGAAAGCTGGTTAGCGGAGCAACACCATGTCAGCCACGTTCCCCGGTTTGGTCCATGATGCCGAGGTATTTATTTATTATCACTCTTCATTATCAATAATATTTAGGAATATAATCTACCTGTTATAGTAATCACACCTGTTTGATACATGCAGATTTAAAGTTACAGTAATCACACCTGTTTGATACATGCAGATTTAAAGTAAAATCGTTGTGATGCGTCTCCAGAAAGCAAAGCTTCCCTGGGTAATGGCAGAGGACTGGCTACGGAAAACTGGAGTAATGTTTTTTATTTGTGTGAAGAGTGAGGGAATAAAATGAGGGAGGCAGATGAGGCTTGTGTGTGTAAACCGGTAACGGGTGTGATTATAACATTTAGGGCGGAACACTGGTGGCTTACTCTACTTACCTGCCACCCAGCGCGCGTTCAGAGCTGAGACCCAAATAATAATAGAACAGCACGCGCTCTAAAACGCTGCACTGAAAATGACAGATACCGTGTACAACGCACACACACACTGAGGGCTTGTGCTGCTGTGCGTACCCCTCCCAGGCTCATGGAATCACATTTTCTTCGTGTTTTTTCTAAGAGCTTTGAGTGTTTGAGTTTGAGGTGTTAAAAGAGAGAGAGTGGTAAAGAGAGAGAGATGGTAAATGAAATGACACCGCTGATATTTTCCTTTATTCCTCTCAGATACGTCATGACGGGTCCAACAGTTACCGTCTGATGCAGCTAGGTTGCCTTGAGAGCGTCGCCAACTCCTCGGTGGCTTACAGCTCATCCTCGCCGCTCACAGCCTACCCCGCGGCGGCTACAGAGTTTGCCTCGCCCTACTTCTCCACCAACCACCAGTACACCCCCCTGCACCACCAGTCCTTCCACTATGACTTCCAGCACTCCCACCCAGCCGTGGGCCCAGAGGCGTACGGCCTCAACTCTCTCCACTCCGGGCAGTACTACCAGCAGATTCACCACGCGACCCACGGAGACACAGACTTCATCAACCTGCACAGCGCCCGTGCACTTAAGTCCTCGTGCCTGGACGAGCAGCAGCGGCGCGAGCTGGGCTGCCTGGACGCCTACCGGCGCCATGACCTGTCTTTGATGACGTCACACGGTGGGCAGTACGGCATGCACCACGACCAGAGGCTGCTGCCTGCAGCCGGTCTGGGGCTCCCTCCCCCCGGGGCGGACGACCTGCAGGTACCCCCTCTCCTCTTCTCTCTCCTCTCCTCCACTGTTGTCATTCTGATCAAACACCAACAATTCACACAACAGACATACTGGCTATAGTGCACCACAAAGTTTAATTTCAGACCCTAAATACTAAACCCTAGCCCCTATTTCCTAAAGCCTAGCCACTATCTCCTAAACCCTATTTCCTAACTCCTAAACCCTAACTCTTGTCACTCTCAGAGTCCGTCTGTCTGTCCCGTTCCAAACACAGAGACACGAGGGTATCTCTGCTCTCTCACGCTCTGCAGAACTCCAGTTATTCTGAGTAGGACGAGGAGGGTTCAGTCAAAATAAAAACTGAATATTCCATGACTGAATATGACATTAGGCTGATATTACATTAGATGGAGAGGAATTAAAATATGAAGTAATCTAGAATACAACTGAATAGAATATAATGGGAGAAATTCACTCCCATTATGCAGTCCACCCTCTATTTTACTCAAAATGCACGTGACCTATATTTTACATATTATTTTCGATGTAAAGAAATGGTGTGTGTGTGTGTCCGGCTGGTGAGGCGGTGAAAAGACGCTGGTTCTCTCTTCTCTTCTGAAAGCGGATTAAGGGATTGGGGTTCAGGGCACAATGGGCAGCTCGGGCACGGTAAAGCACCGTAGTTTATCCAATTACCGTTTTAATGTCAATCAACGTGTTCTTTATGCAGCGACATCTGAGCCGCGGCTCTGGTTAAACACACTGCTGCACCAGACAGAACAACCTCCAGTTAAACACTGTGCACGAGACAAAAAAATCTCGTTTTAAACACGTTGCATCATTCCTTTATCGCGTTGTTCATTTCTCAATTTTACCACCAAACTGGTAAGATACCAGAAGTAATTCAACTTGTAGGATACCGGAAGTAATTAAACTACTAGCATAGCATAAGTAATTAAACTACCAGCATACCAGAAGTAATTAAACTACCAGCATACCAGAAGTAATTAAACTACCAGCATACCAGAAATAATTAAACTACCAGCATACCAGAAGTAATTAAACTACCAGCATACCAGAAGTAATTCAAGTAATTCAATAGGTAGAATACCTGAAGAAATTAATCTGCTAGACCTAGATATATATTTGCTTGACTAATAATACTAATATAGGGATATTTGCTAACTACTTGTTTGTGGTATTAATATATGATAATAACTTGTTCATTAATAATATTTATAAAGGGCTATATGATAACTTGTTGAATAATAATTTTAATAGCGTAGCATAGCAAAATAGTCTGCTGATAAGACCTGTAATAATAATAATGGTAATAATAATCACAATAATAACAATAACTAACAATAATAACAAAACCATAATAACAATAATGACAACAACAACTATAATAATAACCATAATAAGAACAACAATAATAATAATAATAATAATAATAATGGAGCTGTTCTAGATCCAAGAGCCTACCATATCTTTCTTTCTGTTGTGAATGTTCTCTTATTTAGGCTATTATGATGGTGATGAGGATAACAGTTATTATTATTCTGATTATTCTGATTCTGATTATTATTATAGATACTAAGAATCTTTATTTAGATGTTAATATATTTCAATATGTCACCATCATTACCACTTTCATTATGTAGATTATCAGACCTTTGAGTGGCGTGTTGGTAAGAAGGGTAACCACACACACACTAACACACAGAAATGCACAAACACGAGCGAGCAAGGGGTCTCTCACACACAAGCCACTAGAAAAGATCTTCGACCTTCTTTAGAAAATAAAGGCACGTGAACCTGAGTAGAACAGATGCAGTCTGTCTCGTGCAGCACATCGCATTTTTGAGCGCCTAAAGAGATTTCCATGCTCAACAAAAGAGCTGCCACACCTTTCCCCCGTCAGGCTCCCTAACTCTTTCTCCTGTTAGACACTTAATGTATGCGAGACCTCTGCGTTTTGTATATTGATTTTATAATCACTTTAGCTTCGGAGTAAAAATTTTCTATACAGCCTTGTTTGTTATAGAGACTTACACGGCCTCTTCGAGAAAGACAGCCGAGTGTTTATTTTAATCAGGGTTGTGTCTGCACCCGGTCCGCTCGCTGCTCACACCGGGGATTAACGGGGTTCTTCTCAATAACAGCTCATGTTCCTCAGTCGTTCGGATGACATCACTGATATCACCATGTGTAACAGGTTCCACATCTGTGGTTAGGATCGGTTATAAGCGGTAACAACAGGTAGGCGCAGGTGTCAAAACACACACACACACACACACACACACACACACACATACACACGCACACACACCACTGTGGGCTGGGCTGAGCGTTCAAGTCAACACTGAGGTTGACGCACTGCGCCAAGCTCGTGTGTGTGTGTTTCTTGATTACGATTCTTGATTGTTTATCACGGAACTTGTACTATTATTATTAATAATAATATGACGCTGTTTCAGGGCTCCGTGGAGGCGCAGTGCGGGCTTGTGCTCAATGGCCAAGGCGGCATCATCCGAAGAGGTAAGACACACCTTACACACACACCTTAAAACCCACACCTTAAACACACATTAACATGAATACCCATCTCCTTCCCTGTCTGGTAAAAATTAATAATCGAAAAGACAAGATGGAAGCATTATCTAAATCAAGGGAAAATATATTTTTGTTGAACTAGACAATTTTATGACACACCACTGTACTATTTTTCATTTTTCTCTCAGTTTGTGTTTAAAATGGTTAAATTAGGATGTCACGTCAATCCAGAAAATTCTACTACTATGCCTCAAGCTGTAAACGCTATCAGTGCACCTTCCATTGTAGAATAGAGTGCGTAATTCTTTCTTGCAGATCTGTCATTCTCCTAACCAACTCTATTATCAAAATCAACAATGAAAAGAAGAAACCCAAATTAATATTGCCTAACAATGATAAAAATGACAGCAACAATAATAATAATAATAACAGGAATAATAATAATACATATAACAATAAGTTATAGTAAGAGTTATAATAACAGAAATAATACGTTATAATTACTGTTGTAATAATAGCAATAATAGTAACAATAATAACAGTAACAATAGTAACAATAATAACAGTAATAATAGTTACAATGATAACAGTAACAATGGTCACAATAATAATAACAACAGTAATAATAATAATAACAACTGTTGTAATAGTAATAATGATAACAATTATAATTACAGTTGTAATAACAGCAGTAGTCGTGATAATAATAACAGTAATAATAGTAACAATAATAACTGTAAAAATAGTAACAATAATAACAGCAATAATAATAACAGTAATAATATTAATAATAATGGCAATTAGTAATATTAATAACAGTAATAATAGTAATAATAAAAACAGTAACAATAGTAACAATAATAACAGTAGCAACAATAACAGTAATAATAACAGCTGTAATAACAGTAATAATAACAGTCACCCAGACAGTTCTAATAACAGTTCTAGTAATCGTAATAATAATAGTTATAATAACAGTAATTCTACTAACAATAACAGTAATAATAACAGTTCTAGTAATCGTAATAATAATAGTTATAATAACAGTAATTCTACTAACAATAACAGTTCTAATAACAGTTCTAGTAATCGTAATAATAATAGTTATAATAACAGTAATAATAACAGTTGTAATAAGAGTAATAATAATTACAGTAATAGTAAAAGTAATAATAACAGTTGTAATAAGAGTAATAATAATAGTTATAATAACAGTTCTAGTAACTGCCGGGGCGGCAGGGTAGCCTAGTGGTTAGAGCGTTGGACTAGTAACCGGAAGGTTGTGAGTTCAAACCCCCGAGCTGACAAGGTACAAATCTGTCGTTCTGCCCCTGAACAGGCAGTTAACCCACTGTTCCCAGGCCGTCATTGAAAATAAGAATTTGTTCTTAACTGACTTGCCTGGTTAAATAAAGGTAAAATAAAATAAATAAAACAGTTCTAGTAACTGTAATAATAATAGTTATAATAACAGTAATAATAACAGTTGTAATAAGAGTAATAATAACAGTCACCCAGACAGTTCTAGTAACTGTAATAATAATAGTTATAATAACAGTAATAATAACAGTTGTAATAAGAGTAATAATAACAGTCACCCAGACAGTTCTAGTAACTGTAATAATAATAGTTATAATAACAGTAATAATAACAGTTGTAATAAGAGTAATAATAAAAGTTATAATAACAGTTCTAGTAACTGTAATAATAATAGTTATAATAACAGTAATAATAACAGTTGTAATAAGAGTAATAATAATTACAGTAATAATAACAATAGTAATTCTAACAGTTATAATGATAGTCGTTTGGTAATTTCATTGTTTGGCCTTCACAGTAATAACATATTTTATTTTTTATGTTATTTCATTGTGTTGGCCTTCACAGTAATGATGGAAGGATGTTTTGGTAATTTTATTGTGTTGGCCTTCACAGTTGTAACTGCAGGATGTTTTGATGTTATTTCATTATGTTGAGCTTCACAGTAATAACAGGATGAAAACTTATGGCTGTTTTTTATTACTTGTTACCTTTGACAAATTGGAAATTAATTGTATAATGAAATATAGCCTAGGGTGTAGAAATAGATCATTAGAACTCTGAAATGTTACTCCTGCTGATTTGAATCCACTAGGCTGTTGACTTTTCCATTTGTTTGTGTGGTAAAGTAAATACAAATGTAAATTAAAAACAAAAATTAGAACATTTAAATAAAAACTTTTAGCTAGAGCTAAAAGGACAACACAAATCAAACGTCTTTCTGGTATTTTTACCGCATCACTTTCTGTTTACGTGAAAGAAGCAAAGAAGGCGTTATTATTCCGTTATTCTCGAGCTATAAACACGTGTAATTTTCCACAGGGCAGCCTGTGTCTAGTTGTTAATGTTTCATAAATCAAATCAAATCAATGTTTATTTGTCACGTGCGCCGAATACAACAGGTGTAGGTAGACCTTACATTGAAATGCTTACTTACAGGCTCTAACCAATAGTGCAAAAAACGTATTAGGTGAATAATAGGTAAGTAAAGAAATAAAAACAACAGTAAAAATACAGTGAAAAATAACAGTAGCGAGGCTATATAAAGTAGCGAGTCTATAACAGTAGCATAAACTGTCTAGGTGTGTGTGTGCTACTGTGTGCTACTGTGTCTAGGTGTTTTTTTGAGGGGGGGGGGGGGGGTTCTGGAAGCTTGATGCGGGAATCTCTCCGCTATCACTTTTGGTTAATGGTGTGTAGGATTTAGCCGCGAGCTCCACTGCTCCAACCATCACAACCAATAATCTTTGCTTTACCTCGCGCTCCGGTATCGATAGCTTCTCTCGCCTCGGGCGGCCGCTTTGATATGCTAATGCGGCGCGGCCCGAATTCAGCTGAGATCATATTAATGTTGTTCTTTCTGACGCCGGCTTTGGCGCCATGAATATTCACACAACCTTTTTCAAAAGAAATGTCTCCAGAAACGCGGCTCCTACTTAGAGCAGTGTCTGTGTTTTAATCACCAGTATCCCACCAAGCCTTCAGCATCTGATCAAGCTTATCACCCTCCACGTGCACGCACCCTCTCTCAGACGGCTGCTGGGTATGTGTGGGCTGTGCTGTCTTGTGACAGGTGCTATAAACATTGTGGTTAAAATAGGAGGAGAATGACATTTGGCCCATGTCTCATTTTCTTTAATTTTCATGGTAAACTTGTAAAAGGCGCTTGATTCCGAGTGTGATCCCGCCGCTGCTCCGCCGCTGCCCGAGGCTACTCTCCGCTGCTTAAATAGAGCTATCGCCTCTGGGCCCACGCGCTCCACCGTACTATCGGCAATAGCTCCTTTTCCATTGCCCGTGGCAACATAAAATACAAACTACTTTGATTCAAAACATTTTTGGAGGAATTACTATGATGTGAACTCACAGCTTTCAGAGATGTGAGCTTGACTGACATGCCAGGCCGGAAACTGTCACACAGCCGGAATTCACACACACAAACGCACACACACGCACACGCACGTACACGTTAGCCTATGACCATATTTAATCCCGTATCAAATAGTGAAAGACTATGGCTGGATTTGCAAGCCTTATTTAAATTAGAGTTAATCAATGTCTGTGTTCTCATTGATAAAGTGTTGTCAGTCCAACCTCCCTGTTACCCTGATGCGATGCCTCCCAGACTGTTAGCAGCTGCTAGAGTTGTTTTGTATTTGTATTTATTAGGGAACATCAATCTTTTAACCTTGTCTAATAAAACGACACATTTTTAATGGTGAGCAAGCGTTGAGCCTTTTCTTTTCCAATTATATTTATCAGGGATCTCCATTAGCTGCAGCCAAGGTAGCAGCTATTCTTCCTGTGGTTTATCAGGAATCCCCATTAGCTGCAGCCAAGGTAGCAGCTTCTCTTCCTGTGGTTTATCAGGGATCCCCATTATCTGCAGCCAAAGTAGCAGCTTCTCTTCCTGTGGTTTATCAGGGATCCCCATTAGCTGCAGCCAAGGTAGCAGCTTCTCTTCCTGTGGTTTATCAGGGATCCCCATTAGCTGCAGCCAAAGTAGCAGCTTCTCTTCCTGTGGTTTATCAGGGATCCCCATTAGCTGCAGCCAAGGTAGCAGCTTCTCTTCCTGGGGTCCAATGTGTTTGGGTTACTTACATTACATATAAAACAAAATATACAAATGTACATCATATAAAATTATTACACCAATACATATATGCAATATAAATGTATAATACCACCAAACAACAATATTACAATGTACGTGTGTGTAGAGTGTGTGTGCTAGTGTGTGTATGTAGCTGTTAGTGTGTCTCTACACAGTCCCTGCTGTTCCATAAGGTGTATTTTCATCTGTTTTGACAATCTGATTCTCCTGCTGCATCAGTTCCCTGATGTGGAATAGAGTTCCATGTAGTCATGGCTCTATGTAGTACTGTGCACCTCCCATAGTCTGTTCTGGACTTGGGGATTGTGAAGAGACCTATGGTGGCATGTCTTGTGGAGTATGCATGGGTGTCTGAGCAGTGTGCAAGTAGTTTAAACAGACAGCTAGGTGCATTCAACATGTCAATACCTCTCATAAATACAAGTAGTGATGAAGTCAATCTCTCCTCCACTTTATTCCATGAGAGATTGACATGCATATTATTAATGTTAGCTCCCCGTATACATTTAAGGACCAGCCGTGTTGCCCTGTTCTGAGACGATTGTAATTTTCCAAATCCCTCTTTGTGGCACCTGACCACATGACTGAACAGTAGTCCAGGTGCAACAAACTAGTGCCTGTAGGACCTGCCTTGTTGATAGTCTTGTTAAGAAGGTAGAGCAGCACTTTATTATGGACAGACTTCTCCCCATCTTAGCTACTGTTGTATCAACATGTTTTGACCATGACAGTTTACAATCCAGGGTTACTCCAAGCAGTTTAGTCACCTCAAATTGCTCAATTTCCACATTATGCATAAAAAGATTTGGTTGAGGTTTAGGGTTAAGTGAATGATTTGTCCCAAATACAAATGCTTTTAGTTTTTGAAATATTTAGGACTAACTTATACCTTACCACCCATTCTAAAACTAACTGTAGCTCTTTCTTAACTTCTCTAGGATAGGGGGCGGGTATTTTGAATTTTGGCATGCCCAAATTCAACTGCCTGCTACTCATCCCCAGAAGATAAGATATGCATATTATGAGTAGATTTGGATATAAAACACTCTGAAGTTTCTAAAACTGTTTGAACTTGCTTGCAGTTCCTACCGTTTCCACTTGATGTCACCAGTCTTTAGAAATTGATTGAGGTTTTTCCTTTGTGTATTGAAGAAGTAGCTCTGTTCAAAACGAGGGTCACTTCATGTGTACTGTTTGATAGAGGAGCGTGACCAGAAAGCTAGCGTCAGTTTGTTTTCTTCCTGTATTGAACCGTGTTCAATTTTGTCGATTATTTACTTAAAAAAATACCTAAAGTTGTATTACAAAAGTAGTTTGAAATGTTTTGGCAAAGTTTACAGGTAAATTTTGAGAAATTTTGTAGTCACGTTGCGCAAGTTTGTAACCAGTGTTTTTCTGGATCAAACGCGCCAAATACATGGACATTTTGGATATATATGGATGGAATTAATCGAACAAAAGGACCATTTGTGATGTTTATGGGACATATTGGATTGCCAACAGAAGAAGATCGCCAAAGTTAAGGCATTATTTATATTTATATTTCTGCGTTTTGTGTCGTGCCTGCAGGGTTGAAATATGTTTTCTCTCTTTTGTTTACGGAGGTGCTATCCTCAGATATTAGCATCGTTTGCTTTCGCTGAAAAGCCTTTTTGAAATCTGACATGTTGGCTGGATTCACAACACGTGTAGCTTTAATGTGGTATCTTACATATGTGATTTCATGAAAGTTCGAATTTTATAGAAATTTATTTGAATTTGGCGCTCTGCATTTTCTATGGTTTTTGGCCAAGTGGGACGCTACCTTCCCACATATCCCAGAGAGGTTAAGTGTTGCAGTCCTTTCAGTCGCTGTAGTAGCTGATGTGTATAGTGTTGAGTCATCTGCATACAGTACATATACATACTGGCTTTACTCAAAGCCAGAGGCATGTTGTTAGTAAAGATTGAAAAAAGTAAGGAGCCTAGACAGCTGCCCTGGGGAATTCCTGATTCTACCTGGATTATGTGGGAGAGACTTCCATTAACCTTTCTGGCGCAGGGGTCCCACCTCGACAACATCCGGTGAAATTGCACAGCGCCAAATTGAAAATACAGAAAACTTAATATTAAACTTCATGATAATACAAGTGTCATACGTGATTCTTTAGCTTAGAGTCTTGGCAATCTAACCGCATCGTCAGATTTCAAAAAGGCTTTATGGCGAAAGCACAGCATTCGATTATCTCAGGTCAGCGCCACACACCAGCATATTATCCAAACAAGCACAGACGTCACAAAATCCCAAATAGCAATAAAATAAGTCACTTACCTTTGAAGATCTTCCTCTGATCGCATTCACAAGAGTCCCAGGAACACAATGAATGGTCATTTTGTTTGATCTTTATATCCCAAATAGTCCGTTTAGTAGGCGTCATTGAGTTCAGTAATCCACCCATTCAGAATGCAGACATAGGAGTTCCAAAAGTTACCAGTAAAGTTTATCCAAACAAATCAAACAACGTTTCTAATTCATTATTAGGTACTCTAATATCTAAATAAATGATAATATTTCATATGGAGCAAACTATTTTCAATAGGAAAGGACGCAGCGTGCTCCCTCGGTCACGTGCGCAATGAGACTAGTTTTGCCATGGGACGCGCTGAGGAGAAACAACTATTCCTCGTTGGTTTTTCAGAATACAAGCCTGAAACCAAATCAAATCAAATCAAATTAAATGTATTTATTTAGCCCTTCGTACATCAGCTGATATCTCAAAGTGCTGTACAGAAACCCAGCCTAAAACCCCAAACAGCAAGCAATGCAGGTGTAGAAGCACCATGTATGTAAAGATTGTTGACATCTAGTGGAAGCAATAGGAACTGCCTTTTGGGAGGCGGAAGTCTTTGGTTTCAATAGCTTAAGCTTGGAATTGGCTGGCAGGTCAAAATAAAGAAAATTGTCATTTGTGTATGTGCTGTGCTTGTTGAATGTTTTTCCCGAAACACGTGTTGAAAGTCTGTTTACAGTTTACTAAGGGTTGGTAACAGGCTGATTGGTGGGCCAGTAAAGGGGGCTTTACTATTCTTACGTAGCTTTTTCTTCCCTCCAGGCCACAGACATTTAGTAGACTTAGTAGACTTTAGTAGACTTAGACAAGTTATGGCAAATAGGACTGGCAATATCGTCCACTATTATCCTCAATAATGTTAATTTCAAGTTGTCAGACCCCGGTGGCTTGTCATTGCTGATTAACAACAACAATTATTTCATTTTTTTCGTATTTTTTTATTCAGTTTATTCAATTTGCAGTACGTTTGCCAATTGGTTGTGCAGCCAGACTTATTTGTCATTCTTTTTACCTCATCTCTCTCAACCATACAATTTAGGGGGGTTAAGGGAGGGTTAGGGGAGAGTTAGGGGGGTTAAAGGAGGGTTAAGGGGGTTAAGTGTAGGTTAGGGGGTTAGGGGATGTTTAGGGGGTTGAGGTAGGGGGTTTAAAGGAAGTTAGGGGTGTTATGGGGTTGGGGGTTATGGGGGGTTAGGAGGGTTAGGGGAGGATTAGGGTGGTTAAAGGAGGGTTATGCGGGGTTAGAGGAAGTTAGGGGGTTATGGGGTTGGGTGTTATGGGGGGTTAGAGGAAGATAGGGGGGTTAGGGGGTTATAGGGGTTATAGGAATTTAGGGGGGTTGGGGTTATGGGGGTTATGGGGGTTAGAGGAATTTAGGGGGGTTATGGGAGGTTAGGGGGTTAGGGGGGTTAGGGTAGGGTTAAGCAGGTTAGAGGAGGGTTAGGGGAGGTTCAGGGGAGTTAGGAGGTTAGGGGAGGGTCACGGGGGTTAGGAGGTTAGGAGGTTAGGGGAGGGTTAGGAGGTTAAGGGGTAGTTAGTAGGGTTAGGGGAGGTTAGCACATAGGGTTATTGGAGGGGGGTAAGGTCCCTGAACACTATATGTTACTTGTGTTTGTTTAACATGTGAATATGTGTTCTATATAGGAGGAACCTGTGTGGTGAACCCTACAGATCTGTTCTGCTCTGTCCCCGGCCGTCTGTCCCTCCTGAGCTCAACCTCTAAATATAAAGTCACCATCGCTGAGGTGAAGAGACGCCTCTCGCCTCCAGAGTGTCTCAACGCCTCACTTCTGGGAGGAATATTGCGCAGGTACAGACACACACACACACTGGCACACAGACATGCACACTCACACAAACAAACACGCGCACACAGCCAATAGAAACACATTGAATAACAGATAGTCCTGACTGCTATTAGCCCATAGAAACACATTGAATAACAGATAGTCCTTACTGCTATTAGCCCATAGAAACACATTGAATAACAGATAGTCCTTACTGCTATTAGCCCATAGAAACACATTCAATAACAGATAGTCCTTACTGCTATTAGCCCATAGAAACACATTGAATAACAGATAGTCCTTACTGCTATTAGCCCATAGAAACACATTCAATAACAGATAGTCCTTACTGCTATTAGCCCATAGAAACACATTGAATAACAGATAGTCCTTACTGCTATTAGCCCATAGAAACACATTGAATAACAGATAGTCCTTACTGCTATTAGCCCATAGAAACACATTGAATAACAGATAGTCCTTACTGCTATTAGCCAATAGAAACACATTGAATAACAGATAGTCCTTACTGCTATTAGCCAATAGAAACACATTGAATAACAGATAGTCCTTACTGCTATTAGCCCATAGAAACACATTGAATAACAGATAGTCCTTACTGATATTAGCCAATAGAAACACATTGAATAACAGATAGTCCTTACTGCTATTAGCCCATAGAAACACATTGAATAACAGATAGTCCTTACTGCTATTAGCCCATAGAAACACATTGAATAACAGATAGTCCTTACTGCTATTAGCCAATAGAAACACATTGAATAACAGATAGTCCTTACTGCTATTAGCCCATAGAAACACATTGAATAACAGATAGTCCTTACTGCTATTAGCCCATAGAAACACATTGAATAACAGATAGTCCTTACTGCTATTAGCCAATAGAAACACATTCAATAACAGATAGTCGGAACAACAGATAGTCGGAACAACAGATAGTCAGAACAACAGATAGTCAGAACAACAGATAGTCGGAACAACAGATAGTCGGAACAACAGATAGTCGGAACAACAGATAGTCAGAACAACAGATAGTCAGAACAACAGATAGTCGGAACAACAGATAGTCAGAACAACAGATAGTCAGAACAACAGATAGTCGGAACAACAGATAGTCGGAACAACAGATAGTCGGAACAACAGATAGTCAGAACAACAGATAGTCGGAACAACAGATAGTCAGAACAACAGATAGTCAGAACAACAGATAGTCAGAACAACAGATAGTCAGAACAACAGATAGTCAGAACAACAGATAGTCAGAACAACAGATAGTCAGAACAACAGATAGAACAACAGATAGTCAGAACAACAGATAGTCAGAACAACAGATAGAACAACAGATAGTCAGAACAACAGATAGAACAACAGATAGTCAGAACAACAGATAGTCAGAACAACAGATAGTCAGAACAACAGATAGTCAGAACAACAGATAGTCAGAACAACAGATAGTCAGAACAACAGATAGTCAGAACAACAGATAGTCAGAACAACAGATAGAACAACAGATAGAACAACAGATAGAACAACAGATAGTCAGAACAACAGATAGAACAACAGATAGAACAACAGATAGAACAACAGATAGAACAACAGATAGAACAACAGATAGTCAGAACAACAGATAGTCAGAACAACAGATAGAACAACAGATAGAACAACAGATAGAACAACAGATAGAACAACAGATAGAACAACAGATAGTCAGAACAACAGATAGTCAGAACAACAGATAGTCAGAACAACAGATAGTCAGAACAACAGATAGAACAACAGATAGAACAACAGATAGTCAGAACAACAGATAGTCAGAACAACAGATAGTCAGAACAACAGATAGAACAACAGATAGAACAACAGATAGTCAGAACAACAGATAGTCAGAACAACAGATAGTCAGAACAACAGATAGTCAGAACAACAGATAGAACAACAGATAGAACAACAGATAGTCAGAACAACAGATAGTCAGAACAACAGATAGTCAGAACAACAGATAGTCAGAACAACAGATAGAACAACAGATAGAACAACAGATAGTCAGAACAACAGATAGAACAACAGATAGTCAGAACAACAGATAGAACAACAGATAGAACAACAGATAGAACAACAGATAGTCAGAACAACAGATAGAACAACAGATAGAACAACAGATAGAACAACAGATAGTCAGAACAACAGATAGAACAACAGATAGAACAACAGATAGAACAACAGATAGAACAACAGATAGAACAACAGATAGAACAACAGATAGAACAACAGATAGAACAACAGTCCCCCTATATTTTTGAAGTGTATCTCCTATATTTTTGAAGTGTATCTCCTATATCTGAAAGATCAGGAAACATGTTTTTTTATTTATTATATGTATTTAACCCTTTGACAATAAACAGTCTCCATATATACTTCATTCATTTTCCTTTGACAATAACATTCCTTTGACAATAAACAGTCTCCATATATACTTCCATTCATTTTCCTTTGACAATAAACAGTCTCCATATATACTTCCATTCATTTTCCTTTGACAATAAACAGTCTCCATATATACTTCCATTCATTTTCCTTTGACAATAAACAGTCTCCATATATACTTCCATTCATTTTCCTTTGACAATAAACAGTCTCCATATATACTTCCATTCATTTTCCTTTGACAATAAACAGTCTCCATATATACTTCCATTCATTTTCCTTTGACAATAAACAGTCTCCATATATACTTCCATTCATTTTCCTTTGACAATAAACAGTCTCCATATATACTTTCCATTCATTTTCCTTGACAATAAACAGTCTCCATATATACTTCCATTCATTTTCCTTTGACAATAAACAGTCTCCATATATACTTCCATTCATTTTCCTTTGACAATAAACAGTCTCCATATATACTTCCATTCATTTTCCTTTGACAATAAACAGTCTCCATATATACTTCCATTCATTTTCCTTTGACAATAAACAGTCTCCATATATACTTCCATTCATTTTCCTTTGACAATAAACAGTCTCCATATATACTTCCATTCATTTTCCTTTGACAATAAACAGTCTCCATATATACTTCCATTCATTTTCCTTTGACAATAAACAGTCTCCATATATACTTCCATTCATTTTCCTTTGACAATAAACAGTCTCCATATATACTTCCATTCATTTTCCTTTGACAATAAACAGTCTCCATATATACTTCCATTCATTTTCCTTTGACAATAAACAGTCTCCATATATACTTCCATTCATTTTCCTTTGACAATAAACAGTCTCCATATATACTTCCATTCATTTTCCTTTGACAATAAACAGTCTCCATATATACTTCCATTCATTTTCCTTTGACAATAAACAGTCTCCATATATACTTCCATTCATTTTCCTTTGACAATAAACAGTCTCCATATATACTTCCATTCATTTTCCTTTGACAATAAACAGTCTCCATATATACTTCCATTCATTTTCCTTTGACAATAAACAGTCTCCATATATACTTCCATTCATTTTCCTTTGACAATAAACAGTCTCCATATATACTTCCATTCATTTTCCTTTGACAATAAACAGTCTCCATATATACTTCCATTCATTTTCCTTTGACAATAAACAGTCTCCATATATACTTCCATTCATTTTCCTTTGACAATAAACAGTCTCCATATATACTTCCATTCATTTCCTTTGACAATAAACAGTCTCCATATATACTTCCATTCATTTTCCTTTGACAATAAACAGTCTCCATATATACTTCCATTCATTTTCCTTTGACAATAAACAGTCTCCATATATACTTCCATTCATTTTCCTTTGACAATAAACAGTCTCCATATATACTTCCATTCATTTTCCTTTGACAATAAACAGTCTCCATATATACTTCCATTCATTTTCCTTTGACAATAAACAGTCTCCATATATACTTCCATTCATTTTCCTTTGACAATAAACAGTCTCCATATATACTTCCATTCATTTTCCTTTGACAATAAACAGTCTCCATATATACTTCCATTCATTTTCCTTTGACAATAAACAGTCTCCATATATACTTCCATTCATTTTCCTTTGACAATAAACAGTCTCCATATATACTTCCATTCATTTTCCTTTGACAATAAACAGTCTCCATATATACTTCCATTCATTTTCCTTTGACAATAAACAGTCTCCATATATACTTCCATTCATTTTCCTTTGACAATAAACAGTCTCCATATATACTTCCATTCATTTTCCTTTGACAATAAACAGTCTCCATATATACTTCCATTCATTTTCCTTTGACAATAAACAGTCTCCATATATACTTCCATTCATTTTCCTTTGACAATAAACAGTCTCCATATATACTTCCATTCATTTTCCTTTGACAATAAACAGTCTCCATATATACTTCCATTCATTTTCCTTGACAATAAACAGTCTCCATATATACTTCCATTCATTTTCCTTTGACAATAAACAGTCTCCATATATACTTCCATTCATTTTCCTTTGACAATAAACAGTCTCCATATATACTTCCATTCATTTTCCTTTGACAATAAACAGTCTCCATATATACTTCCATTCATTTTCCTTTGACAATAAACAGTCTCCATATATACTTCCATTCATTTTCCTTTGACAATAAACAGTCTCCATATATACTTCCATTCATTTTCCTTTGACAATAAACAGTCTCCATATATACTTCCATTCATTTTCCTTTGACAATAAACAGTCTCCATATATACTTCCATTCATTTTCCTTTGACAATAAACAGTCTCCATATATACTTCCATTCATTTTCCTTTGACAATAAACAGTCTCCATATATACTTCCATTCATTTTCCTTTGACAATAAACAGTCTCCATATATACTTCCATTCATTTTCCTTTGACAATAAACAGTCTCCATATATACTTCCATTCATTTTCCTTTGACAATAAACAGTCTCCATATATACTTCCATTCATTTTCCTTTGACAATAAACAGTCTCCATATATACTTCCATTCATTTTCCTTTGACAATAAACAGTCTCCATATATACTTCCATTCATTTTCCTTTGACAATAAACAGTCTCCATATATACTTCCATTCATTTTCCTTTGACAATAAACAGTCTCCATATATACTTCCATTCATTTTCCTTTGACAATAAACAGTCTCCATATATACTTCCATTCATTTTCCTTTGACAATAAACAGTCTCCATATATACTTCCATTCATTTTCCTTTGACAATAAACAGTCTCCATATATACTTCCATTCATTTTCCTTTGACAATAAACAGTCTCCATATATACTTCCATTCATTTTCCTTTGACAATAAACAGTCTCCATATATACTTCCATTCATTTTCCTTTGACAATAAACAGTCTCCATATATACTTCCATTCATTTTCCTTTGACAATAAACAGTCTCCATATATACTTCCATTCATTTTCCTTTGACAATAAACAGTCTCCATATAGACTTCCATTCATTTTCCTTTGACAATAAACAGTCTCCATATATACTTCCATTCATTTTCCTTTGACAATAAACAGTCTCCATATATACTTCCATTCATTTTCCTTTGACAATAAACAGTCTCCATATATACTTCCATTCATTTTCCTTTGACAATAAACAGTCTCCATATATACTTCCATTCATTTTCCTTTGACAATAAACAGTCTCCATATATACTTCCATTCATTTTCCTTTGACAATAAACAGTCTCCATATATACTTCCATTCATTTTCCTTTGACAATAAACAGTCTCCATATATACTTCCATTCATTTTCCTTTGACAATAAACAGTCTCCATATATACTTCCATTCATTTTCCTTTGACAATAAACAGTCTCCATATATACTTCCATTCATTTTCCTTTGACAATAAACAGTCTCCATATATACTTCCATTCATTTTCCTTTGACAATAAACAGTCTCCATATATACTTCCATTCATTTTCCTTTGACAATAAACAGTCTCCATATATACTTCCATTCATTTTCCTTTGACAATAAACAGTCTCCATATATACTTCCATTCATTTTCCTTTGACAATAAACAGTCTCCATATATACTTCCATTCATTTTCCTTTGACAATAAACAGTCTCCATATATACTTCCATTCATTTTCCTTTGACAATAAACAGTCTCCATATATACTTCCATTCATTTTCCTTTGACAATAAACAGTCTCCATATATACTTCCATTCATTTTCCTTTGACAATAAACAGTCTCCATATATACTTCCATTCATTTTCCTTTGACAATAAACAGTCTCCATATATACTTCCATTCATTTTCCTTTGACAATAAACAGTCTCCATATATACTTCCATTCATTTTCCTTTGACAATAAACAGTCTCCATATAGACTTCCATTCATTTTCCTTTGACAATAAACAGTCTCCATATAGACTTCCATTCATTTTCCTTTGACAATAAACAGTCTCCATATATACTTCCATTCATTTTCCTTTGACAATAAACAGTCTCCATATATACTTCCATTCATTTTCCTTTGACAATAAACAGTCTCCATATATACTTCCATTCATTTTCCTTTGACAATAAACAGTCTCCATATATACTTCCATTCATTTTCCTTTGACAATAAACAGTCTCCATATATACTTCCATTCATTTTCCTTTGACAATAAACAGTCTCCATATATACTTCCATTCATTTTCCTTTGACAATAAACAGTCTCCATATATACTTCCATTCATTTTCCTTTGACAATAAACAGTCTCCATATATACTTCCATTCATTTTCCTTTGACAATAAACAGTCTCCATATATACTTCCATTCATTTTCCTTTGACAATAAACAGTCTCCATATATACTTCCATTCATTTTCCTTTGACAATAAACAGTCTCCATATATACTTCCATTCATTTTCCTTTGACAATAAACAGTCTCCATATATACTTCCATTCATTTTCCTTTGACAATAAACAGTCTCCATATATACTTCCATTCATTTTCCTTTGACAATAAACAGTCTCCATGTATACTTCCATTCATTTTCCTTTGACAATAAACAGTCTCCATATATACTTCCATTCATTTTCCTTTGACAATACACAGTCTCCATATATACTTCCATTCATTTTCCTTTGACAATAAACAGTCTCCATATATACTTCCATTCATTTTCCTTTGACAATAAACAGTCTCCATATATACTTCCATTCATTTTCCTTTGACAATAAACAGTCTCCATATATACTTCCATTCATTTTCCTTTGACAATAAACAGTCTCCATATATACTTCCATTCATTTTCCTTTGACAATAAACAGTCTCCATATATACTTCCATTCATTTTCCTTTGACAATAAACAGTCTCCATATATACTTCCATTCATTTTCCTTTGACAATAAACAGTCTCCATATATACTTCCATTCATTTTCCTTTGACAATAAACAGTCTCCATATATACTTCCATTCATTTTCCTTTGACAATAAACAGTCTCCATATATACTTCCATTCATTTTCCTTTGACAATAAACAGTCTCCATATATACTTCCATTCATTTTCCTTTGACAATAAACAGTCTCCATATATACTTCCATTCATTTTCCTTTGACAATAAACAGTCTCCATATATACTTCCATTCATTTCCTTTGACAATAAACAGTCTCCATATATACTTCCATTCATTTTCCTTTGACAATAAACAGTCTCCATATATACTTCCATTCATTTTCCTTTGACAATAAACAGTCTCCATATATACTTCCATTCATTTTCCTTTGACAATAAACAGTCTCCATATATACTTCCATTCATTTTCCTTTGACAATAAACAGTCTCCATATATACTTCCATTCATTTTCCTTTGACAATAAACAGTCTCCATATATACTTCCATTCATTTTCCTTTGACAATAAACAGTCTCCATATATACTTCCATTCATTTTCCTTTGACAATAAACAGTCTCCATATATACTTCCATTCATTTTCCTTTGACAATAAACAGTCTCCATATATACTTCCATTCATTTTCCTTTGACAATAAACAGTCTCCATATAGACTTCCATTCATTTTCCTTTGACAATAAACAGTCTCCATATATACTTCCATTCATTTTCCTTTGACAATAAACAGTCTCCATATATACTTCCATTCATTTTCCTTTGACAATAAACAGTCTCCATATATACTTCCATTCATTTTCCTTTGACAATAAACAGTCTCCATATATACTTCCATTCATTTTCCTTTGACAATAAACAGTCTCCATATATACTTCCATTCATTTCCTTTGACAATAAACAGTCTCCATATATACTTCCATTCATTTTCCTTTGACAATAAACAGTCTCCATATATACTTCCATTCATTTTCCTTTGACAATAAACAGTCTCCATATATACTTCCATTCATTTTCCTTTGACAATAAACAGTCTCCATATATACTTCCATTCATTTTCCTTTGACAATAAACAGTCTCCATATATACTTCCATTCATTTTCCTTTGACAATAAACAGTCTCCATATATACTTCCATTCATTTTCCTTTGACAATAAACAGTCTCCATATATACTTCCATTCATTTTCCTTTGACAATAAACAGTCTCCATATATACTTCCATTCATTTTCCTTTGACAATAAACAGTCTCCATATATACTTCCATTCATTTTCCTTTGACAATAAACAGTCTCCATATATACTTCCATTCATTTTCCTTTGACAATAAACAGTCTCCATATATACTTCCATTCATTTTCCTTTGACAATAAACAGTCTCCATATATACTTCCATTCATTTTCCTTTGACAATAAACAGTCTCCATATATACTTCCATTCATTTTTTACAACTGATACCGGGGGACCTTCAGACGAGTGAAGCCTGGGGGATCCTAGAACAAAACAAAATCTCACCTTTCTAAAGGGGTCGTATTAGTGTCTGGTCTGATAAACACCTCTCTAGCTCTGTTAGCGTAAACTGTTCATACGCTCCATACAGAAGTTGGCAGAACAGCTGTATTGACTTAAGACGATTCCCAAGACGCTCCTTGGGGACGTAGAGCAAACCGTCTGGACGCTACAGACGATTTCATGAGAAGACCGATTTTCGGTCTCATGGTCTGATAAACACAGCTCTAGCTCTGTTACCTTTCACTGCAGATGGGCTGTCTCATGGTCTGATAAACACCTTTCTAGCTCTGTTACCTTTCACCGCAGATGGGCTGTCTCATGGTCTGATAAACACCTCTCTAGCTCTGTTACCTTTCACCGCAGATGGGGGGGTG
Organism: Oncorhynchus kisutch; assembly: GCF_002021735.2. Taxonomy (NCBI): domain Eukaryota; kingdom Metazoa; phylum Chordata; class Actinopteri; order Salmoniformes; family Salmonidae; genus Oncorhynchus; species Oncorhynchus kisutch. The sequence goes on from NW_022262469.1 coordinate 416,495, forward strand.
CGATATAGGTAGATGCGGTGGATTGAGATGCATCTAATGCAAAACAAATACAGACATCTGCCAGATTTGAACCCTAACCCTAATGCTAATTACATTACCGCGGTGAGCGGACATCGACTTTAGGGGGTTAATTGATATTAATATGTTAATTATTTTAACGAGATGATAGTATATTTTATTTTATTGCTGTGATAATGTATTTTAATGCAGAGCTAAGTCTAAGAATGGTGGTCGTTGTCTGAGAGAAAAGTTAGATCGACTGGGACTCAACCTGCCAGCTGGACGGAGAAAAGCTGCCAACGTTACACTCCTCACCTCTCTGGTGGAAGGTAAGAATAACTCATCCGTCAATCAATCTGGACCACCTAATATAATTCATCCCTCTATCAACCTAGACCTTTAAAAAAACTCATGCCTCTATTAACCTACACCTAATACAACTCATCCCTCTATTAATCTACACCTTCCAAAAAACCTCAACCCTCTATCAATCTACACCTAATAAAACTCACCCCTCTATCAATCTACATCTTCTAATAAGACTCATCCCTCTATCAATCTAAACCTAATAAAACTCATCCCTCTACCAATTTACACCTTCTAATAAAACTCATCGCTCTGTCAATAGAAACCTAATAAAACTTAACCATCTATCACTATCGCCCTCTTAATTAAACTCAAACCGCTATCAATCTACTCATTCTAATAAAACTAGTCCCTATGTCAATCTACATCTAATTAAACTAATCCCTCTATAAAGCTGTACCTAATAAAACTCACCACTCTATCAATCTGTACCTCCTAATAAAACTCATCCCTCTATCAATATACTCATTCTGATAAATCTCATCCCTCTATCAATCTACACCTAATACAACTCATCCCTCTATCAATCTGGAACTCCTAATAAAACTAATCCCTCTATCAATCTAAACCTAAAAAATCTCATCCCTCTATCAATCTGCACTTAATACAACTCATCCCTCAATCAATCTATACCTCCTAATAAAACTCATCCCTCTATCAATCTATACCTCCTAATACAACTTACCACTCTATAAATCTACACCTCATAATACATCCAATCCTCCTTCATTCGACACCTAATAAAATGTATCCCTCTGTCAATCTACACTATCTAATAAAACTCACCCCTCTATCAATCTGTACCTTCTAATAAAACTCATCCCTCTATCAATCTGAACCTCCTAATACATCTCACCCCTCTATCAATCTACACCTCCTAATACAACTAATCCCTCAATCTACACCTCCTAATAAAACTCCTCCTCATATCAATCTACACCTTTGAATAAAACTCATCCCTCGAATCAATACACAGCTCCTAATAAAACGAATCCCTCAATCAATCTAGACCTCCTAATAAAACTCAGCCTTCTATCAATCTACACATCCCTCTACCAATCTACACCTTCTAATAAAACTCACCCCTCTATCATTCTGGACTTCCTAATAAAATTCATCCCTCCTAATACATCTCATGCCGCTGTCAATCTGGACCTCCTAATAAACTCATTATTCTATCAAATTACACCTCCTAATAAAAGTCATCATTCTATCAATCTAAACATTCTAATTAAACTCATCCCTCTATAAATCTACACCTCCTAATACATTTAATCCCTCACTCTATCTGCACCTCCTAATACATCTCATCCCTCAATCAATCTAGACATCCTAACTATCAATCTACACCTCATAACAAAACACAACCCTCTATCAATCTACACCTGATAAAACTCACCCCTCAGTCAAACTACACCTCCAAATAAAATTCATCCCTCAGTCAGTCTAGACCTCCTAATTAGACTAATCCCTCTATCAATCTACACCTTCTAATACAACTCATCCTACTATCAATTAGGACATACTACTAAATATTCATCCATCTATCAATCTACACCTAATAAAACTCAAACCTCTATCAATCTACACCTTCTAATACAACTCATCCGTCTATCATTCAAAATCAAATAAAACATCCCACTATACCTTCAAATAAAACTCGTCCCTCATCCTTCTATCTATATGCACCTTAACAACTCATTCCTCTATCAATCTACACCTAATACAACTCATCGCTCTATCAATCTGAACCTCCTAATAAATCTCATTCCTCCATCAATCTACACCTTCTTATAAAACTCATCCTTCTATCAATATACACCCCATAATACAACTCATCCCTCTATCAATCTACACCTAATATAACTGATCCCTCGATCAATCTGGAACTCCTAATAAAACGCATCCCTCCATCAATCTACACCTTCTTAAAAACTCATCCCTCTATTAATCTACACATAATAAAACTCCTCCTCTGTCAATCCTACAACATCTAATAAAACTCATCCCTCCATCAATACACACCTAATGAAACTCATCCCTCTATCAAAATACACCGAATATAACTTATCCCTCTATCTACATATCCCAATAAAACTCACCCCTCTATCAATCTACACCTAATACAACTCAGCCCTCTATCAATCTGGATCTCCTAATAAAACTCATCCATCTATCAATCTACACCTTCAAACCAAACTCACCCCTCCATCAATCTGCACCTCCTAATAAATATGCATCCCTATATCAGTCTACACCTTCTAATAAAACTCATCCCTCTATCAATCTCCAACAAATACAACTCATCCCTCTATCAGTCTACATCTTCGATTAAAATTCTTCACACTATCAATCTCCACCTAATACAATTCATCCCTCAATCAATCTGGATATTCTAATAAAACTCATCCCTCTATCAATCGACGCCTTCTTATATAACTCATCCCTTTTCAATCTACACCTAATAAATCAAATCTCCTTATCAATCTTCACCTTCTTATAAAACTCATCCCTCTATCAGTACACACCCAATAAAACTCAACCCTATATCAATCTACACCTCGTAATACAGCTATTCCCACTATCAATTTACACCTCCTAATACAAGTGATCCCTTTTCAATCTATACCTCCTAATAAAAGTAATCTTCTTATCACTCTACAACTTTTTTTAAATCAAATCCCTCCACCAATCTACACATAATAAAACCCATCACTCTATCAATCTACACCATCAAATATAACTCATCCCACTATCTACATCTCCTAATACAACTCACCAATCAATTAATCCACAACTCTTAATACAGCTAATCCCACTATCAATCTACACCTCCTATCACACCTATCAATCACCATCTTCTATTAAAACTCTTCCCTCTATCAATGTACACCTCTGTATAAAAATCCTTCTATCAATATGCACCTTTAAAAACCATCACTTTATCAATCTACTCATTCTGATAAAACTCATCCCTCTATCAATCTACACCTAATACAACTCATCCCTCTATCAATCTACACCTCTTAATTCAGCTCATCCCACTATCAATCTACATGTTTTATTAAAACTCATCCCTCTATCAATCTACACCTAATACAACTCATCCCTCTATCAATCTACATGTTCTAATAAAACTCATCCCTCTACCAATCTACACCTTCAAACCAAACTCATCCCTCTATCAATCTACACCTACTAATACAACTCAGCCCCCTCTCAATCCACACCTCTTAATACAGCTCATCCCACTAACAATCTGCACCTAATAAAACTCATCCCTCTATCAATCTACACCTAATAAAACTCATCCCTGAATCAATTTAGACCTCCTAATAAAACTCATCCCTCTATCAATCTACATCTTCCATTAAAACTCTTCCCTCTATCAATCTACACCTGATAAAACTCATCCCTCAAACAATTTAGACCTAATAAAACTCATCCCTCTATCAATCTACATCTTCCATTAAATCTCATCCCTCATCCCTCTATTAATCCATTAAATCTCATCCCTCTATTAATCTGCACCTTAACAACTCATCCCTCTTTCAAGCTACACCTTTAGTATACACCTAATAAAGCTCATCCCTCTATCAATCTGGAACTCCTAATAAAACTCATCCTCCATCAATCTACACCTAATGAAACTCACCCCTCTATCTACATCTCCTAATAAAAGTCACCCCTCTATCAATCCACAACTCCTAATACAGCTCATCCCACTATCAATCTACACCTCCTAATACAAATCATCCCTCTATCAATCTGGACCTTCTAATAAAACTCTTCCCTCTCTCAATCTACACCTAATACAATTCATCCCTCTATCAATCTGGACATCCTAATAAAACCCATCCATCCATCAATCTACACCTTCAAACCAAACTCATTCCTCCATCAATCTACACCTTCTTATAAAACTCATTCCTATATCAATCTACACCTCCAAATACAACTCACCCCTCTATCAATTTACACCTCCTAATAAATGTCATCCCTCCATCAATCTACATTGTCTTATACAACTCATCCCTCTATCAATCTCAACCTCTTAAATATCTTTCTACACCTCCTAATAAAACTAATTTCCTTATCATCTACACCTAATACAACTCATCCCTATATCAATATACATCTAATACAACTAAATCAGTCTGAACCTCCTAATAAATCTCATCCTTCTATCAATCTACATCTAATAAAAGACATCCCTTTATCAATCTACACCTCCTAATAAATCTCATCCTTAAATCAATTTACACCTTCTATTAAAACTCATCCCTCTATTGTATTTAAACCTCTGAATAAAAATAATCTCTGTCAATCTGCACCTTTAAAGCCCATGACTCTATCAATCTACTCATTCTGATAAATATCATCCCTCTATCAATCTGCACCTAATACAATTCATCCCTCAATCAATCTAGACCTCCTAATAAAACTCATCCCTCTATCAATCTACAACTCCTAATAAAACTCATCCCTCTATCAATCCACACCTTCTCATAAACCCATCCCTCTATCAATCTCAACCTTCTCATAAAACTCATCCCTCTATCAATCCACACCTTCTCATAAACCCATCCCTCTATCAATCTCAACCTTCTCATAAAACTCATCCCTCTATCAATCCACACCTTCTCATAAACCCATCCCTCTATCAATCTCAACCTTCTCATAAAACTCATGCCTCTATCAATCTACTCATTCTAATAAAACTCATCCCTCTATCAATCTACACCTAATAAAACTCACCCTCAATCAATCTACTCCTAATAATACTCATCCCTCAATCAATCTACACCTAATAAAACTCATACCTCTATCAATCTACACCTCATAATAAAACCCATCCATCTATCAATCTGCACCTAATAAAACTGATCCCTCTATCAATCTGCACCGAATATAACTCATCCCTCTATCAATCTACACCTAATAAAACTGATCCCTCTATCAATCTGGACCTAATAAAACTCATCCCTCTATCAATCTGGACCTCCTAATAAAACCCATCCATCTATCAATCTGCACCTAATAAAACTCATCCCTCTATTAATCTACACCTAATAAAACTCACCCCTCTATCAATCTGGACCTCCTAACTAAACTCATCCCTCTATCAATCTACACCTTCTAATTATACTCATCCCCATATCAATCTACACCTTCTAATTATACTCACCCCTCTATCAATCTACACTTTCTAATTATACTCATCCCTATATCAATCTACACCTTCTAATTATACTCACTCCTCTATCAATCTACATCTTCTAGTTATACTCATCCCTATATCAATCTACACCTAATAAAACTCACCCTCAGTCAATCTACACCTAATAATACTCATCCCTCAATCAATCTACACCTAATAAAACTCATACCTCTATCAATCTACACCTCATAATAAAACCCATCCATCTATCAATCTGCACCTAATAAAACTGATCCCTCTATCAATCTGCACCGAATATAACTCATCCCTCTATCAATCTACACCTAATAAAACTGATCCCTCTATCAATCTGGACCTAATAAAACTCATCCCTCTATCAATCTGGACCTCCTAATAAAACCCATCCATCTATCAATCTGCACCTAATAAAACTCATCCCTCTATTAATCTACACCTAATAAAACTCACCCCTCTATCAATCTGGACCTCCTAACTAAACTCATCCCTCTATCAATCTACACCTTCTAATTATACTCATCCCCATATCAATCTACACCTTCTAATTATACTCACCCCTCTATCAATCTACACTTTCTAATTATACTCATCCCTATATCAATCTACACCTTCTAATTATACTCACTCCTCTATCAATCTACATCTTCTAGTTATACTCATCCCTATATCAATCTACACCTAATAAAACTCACCCTCAGTCAATCTACACCTAATAATACTCATCCCTCAATCAATCTACACCTAACAAAACTCATCCCTCTATCAATCTGGACCTCCTAATAAAACTCATGCCTCTATCAATCTACACCTCCTAATAAAACTCATGCCTCTATCAATCTACACCTCCTAATAAAACCCATCCATCTATCAATCTGCACCTAATAAAACTCATCCCTCTATCAATCTGCACCTAATAAAACTCATCCCTCTATCAATCTACACCTAATAAAACTCATCCCTCTATCAATCTGGACCTAATAAAACTCATCCCTCTATCAATCTGGACCTCCTAATAAAACCCGTCCATCTATCAATCTACACCTAATAAAACCCATCCATCTATCAATCTGTACCTAATAAAACTCATCCCTCTATTAATCTACACCTAATAAAACTCACCCCTCTATCAATCTGGACCTCCTAACTAAACTCATCCCTCTATCAATCTACACCTTCTAATTATACTCACTCCTCTATCAATCTACATCTTCTAGTTATACTCATCCCTATATCAATCTACACCTTCTAATTATACTCATCCCTCTATCAATCTACACCTTCTAATTTTACTCATCCCTATATCAATATTCTCCTAATAAAATATGTTTGTGTGTGTGTGTGTGTGTGTGTGTTTGTGTATGTGTGTGTGTGTGTGTGTGTATGTGTATGTGTATGTGTGTGTGTGTGTGTGTGTGTGTGTGTACGTGTGTGTACGTGTACGTGTATGTGTGTGTTTGTGTTTGTGTTTGTGTTTGTGTTTGTGTAGGTGAGGCGCTCCACCTGGCTAGAGACTTTGGTTATACATGTGAGACAGAGTTTCCTACCAAGGCAGCTGGAGAACACCTAGCCAGACAACACAATGAACCCAAGGAGAACAGCGGGCGCAAGAAGATGGTGCTGGCCACCAAGTAAGACAAACACACACACACACACACACACACACACACACACACACACACACACACACACACACACACACACACACACACACACACACACACACACACACACACACACACACACACACACACACACACACACACACACACACGTGATCCTGATCCTCAACACTGGGGTCCCACAAGGGTGCATTCTGAGCCCTGTCCTGTACTCCCTGTTCACCCACGACTGCGTGGCCACGCACGCCTCCAACTCAATCATCAAGTTTGCGGACGACACAACAGTGGTAGGCTTGATTACCATCAACGACGAGACGGCTTACAGGGAGGAGGTGAGGGCCCTCGGAGTGTGGTGTCAGGAAAATAACCTCACACTCAACGTCAACAAAACTAAGGAGATGATTGTGGACTTCAGGAAACAGCAGAGGGAACACCCCCCTATCCACATCGATGGGACAGTAGTGGAGAGTGTAGTAGGTTTTAAGTTCCTCGGTGTACACATCACAGAGAAACTGAATTGGTCCACTCACACAGACAGCATTGTGAAGAAGGCGCAGCAGCGCCTCTTCAACCTCAGGAGGCTGAAGAAATGTGGCTTGTCACCAAAAGCACTCACAAACTTCTACAGATGCACAATCGAGAGCATCCTGTCGGGCTGTATCACCACCTGGTACAGCAACTGCTCCGCCCACAACCGTAAGGCTCTCCAGAGGGTAGTGAGGTCTGCACAACGCATCACCGGGGGCAAACTACCTGCCCTCCAGGACACCTACACCACCCGATGTCACAGGAAGGCCATAAAGATCATCAAGGACAACAACCACCCGAGCCACTGCCTGTTCACCCCGCTATCATCCAGAAGGCGAGGTCAGTACAGGTGCATCAAAGCTGGGACCGAGAGACTGAAAAACAGCTTCTATCTCAAGGCCATCAGACTGTTAAACAGCCACCACTAACATTGAGTGGCTGCTGCCAACACACTGACTCAACTCCAGCCACTTTAATAATGGGAATAGATGGGAATTGATGTAAAATATATCACTAGCCACTTTAAACAATGCTACTTAATATAATGTTTACATACCCTACATTATTTATCTCATATGTATACGTATATACTGTACTCTATATCATCTACTGCATCCTTATGTAATACATGTATCACTAGCCACTTTAAACTATGCTACTTAATATAATGTTTACATATCCTACATTATTCATCTCATATGTATATACTGTACTCTATATAATCTACTGCATCTTTATGTAATACATGTATCATGTATACTCATCTCATATGTATATACTGTACTCGGTACCATCTACTGCATCTTGCCTATGCCGCTCTGTACCATCACTCATTCATATATCTTTATGTACATATTCTTTATCCCTTTACACTTGTGTGTATAAGGTAGTAGTTTTGGAATTGTTAGTTAGATTACTCGTTGGTTATTACTGCATTGTCGGAAATAGAAGCACTCGCATTAACATCTGCTAACCATGTGTATGTGACAAATAAATTTGATTTGATTTGATTTGACGTATTGATCTCTTAACCTCTGACCCCTAACCTCTAACCTTTTCCCTGTGACATTTAGGCAGATCTGTAAAGAGTTCCAGGACCTGTTGAGTCAGGACCGTTCTCCTCTTGGCTCCTCCAGACCCACACCTATACTGGACCTGGATATACAGAGACACCTCACACACTTCAGGTACATGCACACACACACACACACACACACACACACACACACACACACACACACACACACACACACACACACACACACACACACACACACACACACACACACACACACACACGCACGCACGCACACACGCACAATCTTCAGCTGTTCTGAGCTGCCCTTCACAATGTAATTTGACCCCTCGGGAAGCAACCTGGTGATATCCTGAACTTTGACCCCACATGAACCATGACAGTATCAGCCCCGGTGACTGACTCACAGACTCGGGAAGAAACCTGGTGACTTTTGCCCGAAGAAAACACAAAGTCTTTGCCCCAGGTACAGACATATGCCCTACCATTGAACTCCCTATCACAATAGCCAGAATGATCCGTCCTCTGTCGTGTCTTGAAGCAGATTGTGAGGCAAGAGCCAGAACTCACCTGAGAAGAGGGCTGCTGAGACGCCGGCTGTGTGCAGGACACAACAGCCAAAAGGACAGAGCTCTGGTCCAGAGAGTGGTGGTTCAGGCTGTTTGCAGGACACAACAGCCAAAAGGACAGAGCTCTGATCCAGAGAGTGGTGGTTCAGGCTGTTTGCAGGACACAACAGCCAAAAGGACAGAGCTCTGATCCAGAGAGTGGTGGTTCAGGCTGTGTGCAGGACACAACAGCCAAAAGGACAGAGCTCTGATCCAGGGAGTGGTGGTTCAGGCTCTGTGCAGGACACAACAACCAAATGGACAGAGTTCTGATCCAGACAGCAAGGCCCAGCGGAGGGGGGCCACAGTGGTCCAGGCAGTTGATTGACTAGGACAGAGAGAGGCAGCTGGAGGGGCATCCACTGCCATGGATGGAACACCGAAGTCACCTGGAATCCAACAAGGAGCATCCATTTACACTCACCTGGAGTCCAACAAGGAGCAGCCATTTACACTCACCTGGAGTCCAACAAGGAGCAGACATTTACACTCACCTGGAGTCCAACAAGGAGCAGCCATTTACACTCACCTGGAGTCCAACAAGGAGCATCCATTTACACTCACCTGGAGTCCAACAAGGAGCAGCCATTTACACTCACCTGGAGTCCAACAAGGAGCAGACATTTACATTCACCTGGAGTCCAACAAGGAGCAGCCATTTACACTCACCTGGAGCCCAACAAGGAGCAGCTATTTACACTCACCTGGAGCCCAACAAGGAGCAGCTATTTACACTCACCTGGAGTCCAACAAGGAGCATCCATTTACACTCACCTGGAGTCCAACAAGGAGCAGACATTTACACTCACCTGGAGTCCAACAAGGAGCAGCTATTTACACTCACCTGGAGTCCAACAAGGAGCAGCCATTTACACTCACCTGGAGTCCAACAAGGAGCATCCATTTACACTCACCTGGAGTTCAACAAGGAGCATCCATTTACACTCACCTGGAGTTCAACAAGGAGCATCCATTTACACTCACCTGGAGTCCAACAAGGAGCAGCCATTTACACTCACCTGGAGTCCAACAAGGAGCAGCCATTTACACTCACCTGAAGTCCAACAAGGAGCAGCCATTTACACTCACCTGGAGTCCAACAAGGAGCATCCATTTACACTCACCTGGAGTCCAACAAGGAGCAGCCATTTACACTCACCTGGAGTCCAACAAGGAGCAGCCATTTACACTCACCTGGAGTCCAACAAGGAGCATCCATTTACACTCACCTGGAGTCCAACAAGGAGCAGACATTTACATTCACCTGGAGTCCAACAAGGAGCAGCCATTTCCTGGTTCTAGCTAGTAGAGGGGTGCAGTGGGGGAAACTGATCATAGTCCTGAAAGGTCCTATTAGGATCCTCTTGGATGTTTTGATAGTCTCATAGAATCCTTATTCAGGTCATAATAATCCTTTCTTTAGCTGCATCAAGTTCCATCGGATCGTGACAACAACGAATATGTGCAGATTATACATTTAATAGCACGCGACACCCCAGCAGATTCAAATGAGTTTTAAGAGCTGCACGCCAACAGTCCATGGGAACAAACATTTTCCGGCTCCACCGCGGACACCTGCACAACAGTGTTGTTTGTCTTAGGTTGAATGCGAAGAGCGAGAGAGAAGTGCAAGGGGGCGGGTGATGTCTGGGTCAGCTGTCAGTGGCAGGTAACCGGCTGTTCCTTGCTATGCACCGGCCCGGCTGCGTGTTAATGTTTGGTGTAGCCTCTCAGAGCTGATTCGGGGTGTCCCCAGTGTCTGTAGTCATGGGGGTGCTTTGCTGCAGGAGGGAGTGGTGCACTTCACAAAATAGATGGTGTCATGAGGAAGGAAAATTATGTGTATATACTGAAGCAACATCTCAAGACATCAGTCAGGAAGTTAAATCTTGGTCGCAAATGGTTCTTCCAAATGGACAATGATCCCAAGCATACTTCCAAAGTTGTGCAAAATGGCTTAAGGACAACAAAGTCAAGGTATTGGAGTGGCCATCACAAAGCCCTGACCTCAATCCTATAGAACATTTGTGGGCAGAACTGAAAAAGCGTGTGCGAGCCTACAAACATGACTCAGTTACACCAGCTCTGTCAGGAGGAATGGGCCAAAATTCACCTAACTTATTGTGGGAAGCTTGTGGAAGGCTACCCAAAATATTTGACCCAACTTAAACGATTTAAAGGCAATGCTACCAAATACTAATTCAGTGTATGTAAACTTCTGACCCACTTGGAATGCGATGAAAGAAATAAAAGCTCAAAGAAATAATTCTCTCTACTATTTTTCTGATATTTCACATTCTTGAAGTAAACTGGTAATCCTAACTGACCTAAAACAGGGGATTTTTACTAGGATTAAATGTCAGGAATTGTGAAAAACTGAGTTTAAATGTATTTGGCTAAGGTGTATGTAAACGTCTGACTTCAACTGTATATAGCGTAAACATAGTGCAAACATAGTGTATATATAGTGTCTATATAGTGTCTATATAGTATATTTATAATGTCTATATAGTGTGCATATGGTGTCTATATAGTTTATTTATAGCATCTATATTGTGTCCATATAGTGTATATATAGAGTGTATATAGTGTTAATAGTGTATATAGTGTATATAGTGTGTATAGAGTGTATATAGTTGGTAATATAGTGTATATATAGAGTATATAGTGTGTATAGAGTGTATATAGTGTTAATATAGTGTATATATAGAGTATATAGAGTGTATATAGTGTCTATGTAGTATATTTATGGTGTCTTTATAATGTCTATATTGTGTCTCTATAGTATATATATATAGACGCTATATACTATATACTTTAGAGACACAGTATATATATATATATATATACACACTACCCTTCAAAAGTTTGGCGTCACTTAGAAATGTCCTTGATTTTGAAAAGAAAAAAAAGAAAAAACATCAAATTGATCAGAAATACAGTGTTGACATTGTTAATGTTGTAAATCACTATTGTAGCTGGAAACGGCTGTTTTTAATGGAATATCTACATAGGCGTACAGAGACCCATTATCAGCAACCATCACTCCTGTGTTCCAATGGCATATTATGTTAGCTAATCTGTCACGGGCGTCCTCCTCTTCATCTGAAGAGGAGAGGCGAGAAGGATCGGACCAAAATGCGGCGTCGTAAGTGTCCATGGTAAATCTTTAATAAAGCAAGTACTGACACTGTATACAAAACAATAAACAAATGACGACCGTGAAGCTACAACATAGACAATCACCCACAAACAAACAGTGCAACCCAGGCTACCTAAGTATGATTCTCAATCAGAGACAACTAATGACACCTGCCTCTGATTGAGAACCATACTAGGCCGAAACATAGAAATACCCAAATCATAGAAAAACAAACATAGACTGCCCACCTAACTCACGCCCTGACCATACTAAATAAATACAAAACAAAGGAAATAAAGGTCAGAACGTGACATAATCCAAGTTTATCATTTTAAAAGGATAATTGATCATTAGAAAACCCTTTTACAATTATGTTAGCACAGCTGAAAACTGTTGTCCTGAATAAAGAAGCAATAAAACTGGCCTTCTTTAGACTAGTTGGGTATCTGGAGCATCAGCATTTGTGGGTTCGATTAATGGCCAGAAACAAAATACTTTCTTCTGAAACTCATCAGTCTATTCTTGCTCTGAGAAATTAAAGCTATTCCATGCGAGAAATTGCCAAGAAACTGAAGATCTTGTACAACGCCATATACAACTCCCTTCACAGAACAGCGCAAACGGTCTCTAACCAGAATAGAAAGAGGAATGGGAGGCCACTGTGCAAATCTGAGCAAGAGGACAAGTACATTAGAGTGTCTAGTTTGAAAGCCTCACAAGTTCTCAACTGGCAGCTTCATTAAATAGTACCCACAAAACACCAGTTTCAACGACAACAGTGAAGATGCTACTCCAGAATGCTGGCCTTCTAGGCAGAGTTGCAGAAAAAAAGCCATATCTCAGACTGGCCAATAAAAAGAAAAGATTAAGATGGGCAAAAGAACAGAGAAAGAGTGGAAAAAAGTATTATGTTTGAGGTGTTCAGATCACAAAGAAGAACATTCGTGAGATGCAAAAAAAATGAATAGATGCTGGAGGAGTGCTTGACGCCATCTGTCAATCATGGTGGAGGCAATGTGATGGTCTGAGGGTGCTTTGGTGGTGGTAAAGTGGAAGATTTGTACAGGATAAAAGGGATCTTGAAGAAGGAAGGCTATCATTCCATTTTGCAACACCATGCCATACCCTGTGGATGGCACTTAATTGGAGCCAATTTCCTCCTACAATAGGACATGACCCAAAGCACAGCTCCAAACTATGCAATAACTATTTATTGAAGAAGCAGTCAGCTGGTATTCTGTCTATAATGGAGTGGCCAGCACAATCACCGGATCTCAACCCTATTGAGCTGTCGTGGGAGCAGCTTCACCGTATGGTATGTAAGAAGTGCCCATCAAGCCAATCTAAGTTGTGGGAGGTGCTTCAGGAAGCATGGGGTGAAATCTCTTCAGATTACCTCAACAAATTGACAACTAGAATGCCAAAGGTCTGCAAGGCTGTAATTGCTGAAAATGGAGGATTCTTTGAAGAAAGCAAAGTTTAAAGGACAGAATTATTATTTCAATTAAAAATCATTATTTATAACCTTGTCAACCTCTTGACTATGTTTTCTATTCATTTTGCAACACAATTCATGTTAGTTTTCATGGAAAACAAGGACATTTCTAAGTGACCCAAAACTTTTGAACTGTGCCAATATTGTGTCTAAATAATATATATACATATTGTGTCTATATAACTTCTATATAATGTCTATATAGTGTGTATATATGGTATGAATAGTGTCTACATATTGTGCATACAGTGAATATTGTCAGGTGGGTGCAGGAAAGGGACTAGGTGGGTGCAGGAATCAGATGCAGAGAGAGTTCTGAGGTTAAGTGCTTTACTCAGGCACAACAAAATAATAAGCCCAACAAATACAGGGCGCGGGACACACAACGAAACAACCCAAAAACCACAGGGTGCTCAGTTAAAGAAAAGAAAATCCACCACTACCTAAAATGCACACGCGTAACATAAAGACAATCCCGCACAAAACAAGGGCAGGCCTACCTACTAAATATAGGGAAGCTAATTAAACCAAACAACAGAAACACAGGTGAAACTAATAAGACTAAACAAACAGACAAACGAAAAAGGGATCGGTGGCGGCTAGTAGGACGGTGACGACGACCGCCGAGCACCACCCGAACAGGCAGGGGAGCCAACTTCGGCGGAAGTCGTGACAAATATAGTGTTTATATTGTGTCTATACGGTACATATAGAGTATATGTTGCATATATAGTGTATATGTAGAGTATATATTGTCTATATAGTTTATATAGTAGTTTATATAGTATCTATATAGTGTATATGTGGAGTATGGTTATTTTGTGTTTGTAGTATATTAAGTGCATATATAGTGTATATATATATATATATATTCGCTATATAGTGGCTATATAATGTATATATAGTGTAAACATAGTGTATATATAGTGTCTATATAAAGTACATGTAGTATTTATATAGTGTCTATATAATGTACATATACTGTAAACATAGTGTATATAAAGTGTCAGATAATGGTCATATAGTATTTATTTATATAGTGTCTATATCGTGGCTATATAATGTACATATAGTATTTATATAGTGTCTATATAGTGTCTATATAATGTACATATAGTGTATATATAATGTGTATATAGTGTATATATAATGTGTATATAGTGTATATATAATGTGTATATAGTGTATATATATATAGTAGCTAAATAATCTATTTTTAGTGTCAACATAGTGTCTTTTTGTACATCGGGGCGGCAGGGTAGCCTAGTGGTTAGAGCGTTGGCCTAGTAACCGAAAGGTTGCAAGTTCAAATCCCCGAGCTGACAAGGTACAAATCTGTCGTTCTGCCCCTGAACAGGCAGGTAACCCACTGTTCCTAGGCTGTCATTGAAAATAAGAATTTGTTCTTAACTGACTTGCCTAGTAAAATAAAGGTTAAATAAATATAGTGTCTATATACAGTTGATAATATCTATATATATAGTGTCTATATACAGTTGATAATATCTATATATATAGTGTCTATATACAGTTGATAATATCTATATATATAGTGTCTATATACAGTTGATAATATCTATATATATAGTGTCTATATACAGTTGATAATATCTATATATATAGTGTCTATATACAGTTGATAATATCTATATATATAGTGTCTATATACAGTTGATAATATCTATATATATAGTGTCTATATACAGTTGATAATATCTATATATATAGTGTCTATATACAGTTGATAATATCTATATATATAGTGTCTATATACAGTTGATAATATCTATATATATAGTGTCTATATACAGTTGATAATATCTATATATATAGTGTCTATATACAGTTGATAATATCTATATATATAGTGTCTATATACAGTTGATAATATCTATATATATAGTGTCTATATACAGTTGATAATATCTATATATATAGTGTCTATATACAGTTGATAATATCTATATATATAGTGTCTATATACAGTTGATAATATCTATATATATAGTGTCTATATACAGTTGATAATATCTATATATATAGTGTCTATATACAGTTGATAATATCTATATATATAGTGTCTATATACAGTTGATAATATCTATATATATAGTGTCTATATACAGTTGATAATATCTATATATATAGTGTCTATATACAGTTGATAATATCTATATATATAGTGTCTATATACAGTTGATAATATCTATATATATAGTGTCTATATACAGTTGATAATATCTATATATATAGTGTCTATATACAGTTGATAATATCTATATATATAGTGTCTATATACAGTTGATAATATCTATATATATAGTGTCTATATACAGTTGATAATATCTATATATATAGTGTCTATATACAGTTGATAATATCTATATATATAGTGTCTATATACAGTTGATAATATCTATATATATAGTGTCTATATACAGTTGATAATATCTATATCTATAGTGTCTATATACAGTTGATAATATCTATATCTATAGTGTCTATATACAGTTGATAATATCTATATCTATAGTGTCTATATACAGTTGATAATATCTATATCTATAGTGTCTATATACAGTTGATAATATCTATATCTATAGTGTCTATATACAGTTGATAATATCTATATCTATAGTGTCTATATACAGTTGATAATATCTATATATATAGTGTCTATATACAGTTGATAATATCTATATATATAGTGTCTATATACAGTTGATAATATCTATATATATAGTGTCTATATACAGTTGATAATATCTATATATAGTGTCTATATACAGTTGATAATATCTATATATATAGTGTCTATATACAGTTGATAATATCTATATATATAGTGTCTATATACAGTTGATAATATCTATATATATAGTGTCTATATACAGTTGATAATATCTATATATATAGTGTCTATATACAGTTGATAATATCTATATATATAGTGTCTATATACAGTTGATAATATCTATATATATAGTGTCTATATACAGTTGATAATATCTATATATATAGTGTCTATATACAGTTGATAATATCTATATATATAGTGTCTATATACAGTTGATAATATCTATATATATAGTGTCTATATACAGTTGATAATATCTATAATATAGTGTCTATATACAGTTGATAATATCTATATATATAGTGTCTATATACAGTTGATAATATCTATATATATAGTGTCTATATACAGTTGATAATATCTATATATATAGTGTCTATATACAGTTGATAATATCTATATATATAGTGTCTATATACAGTTGATAATATCTATATATATAGTGTCTATATACAGTTGATAATATCTATATATATAGTGTCTATATACAGTTGATAATATCTATATATATAGTGTCTATATACAGTTGATAATATCTATATATATAGTGTCTATATACAGTTGATAATATCTATATATAGTGTCTATATACAGTTGATAATATCTATATATATAGTGTCTATATACAGTTGATAATATCTATATATATAGTGTCTATATACAGTTGATAATATCTATATATATAGTGTCTATATACAGTTGATAATATCTATATATATAGTGTCTATATACAGTTGATAATATCTATATATATAGTGTCTATATACAGTTGATAATATCTATATATATAGTGTCTATATACAGTTGATAATATCTATATATATAGTGTCTATATACAGTTGATAATATCTATATATATAGTGTCTATATACAGTTGATAATATCTATATATATAGTGTCTATATACAGTTGATAATATCTATATATATAGTGTCTATATACAGTTGATAATATCTATATATAGTGTCTATATACAGTTGATAATATCTATATATATAGTGTCTATATACAGTTGATAATATCTATATATATAGTGTCTATATACAGTTGATAATATCTATATATAGGTCTATATACAGTTGATAATATCTATATATATAGTGTCTATATACAGTTGATAATATCTATATATATAGTGTCTATATACAGTTGATAATATCTATATATATAGTGTCTATATACAGTTGATAATATCTATATATATAGTGTCTATATACAGTTGATAATATCTATATATATAGTGTCTATATACAGTTGATAATATCTATATATATAGTGTCCTATATACAGTTGATAATATCTATATATATAGTGTCTATATACAGTTGATAATATCTATATATATAGTGTCTATATACAGTTGATAATATCTATATATATAGTGTCTATATACAGTTGATAATATCTATATATATAGTGTCTATATACAGTTGATAATATCTATATATATAGTGTCTATATACAGTTGATAATATCTATATATATAGTGTCTATATACAGTTGATAATATCTATATATATAGTGTCTATATACAGTTGATAATATCTATATATATAGTGTCTATATACAGTTGATAATATCTATATATATAGTGTCTATATACAGTTGATAATATCTATATATATAGTGTCTATATACAGTTGATAATATCTATATATATAGTGTCTATATACAGTTGATAATATCTATATATATAGTGTCTATATACAGTTGATAATATCTATATATATAGTGTCTATATACAGTTGATAATATCTATATATATAGTGTCTATATACAGTTGATAATATCTATATATATAGTGTCTATATACAGTTGATAATATCTATATATATAGTGTCTATATACAGTTGATAATATCTATATATATAGTGTCTATATACAGTTGATAATATCTATATATATAGTGTCTATATACAGTTGATAATATCTATATATATAGTGTCTATATACAGTTGATAATATCTATATATATAGTGTCTATATACAGTTGATAATATCTATATATATAGTGTCTATATACAGTTGATAATATCTATATATATAGTGTCTATATACAGTTGATAATATCTATATATATAGTGTCTATATACAGTTGATAATATCTATATATATAGTGTCTATATACAGTTGATAATATCTATATATATAGTGTCTATATACAGTTGATAATATCTATATATATAGTGTCTATATACAGTTGATAATATCTATATATATAGTGTCTATATACAGTTGATAATATCTATATATATAGTGTCTATATACAGTTGATAATATCTATATATATAGTGTCTATATACAGTTGATAATATCTATATATATAGTGTCTATATACAGTTGATAATATCTATATCTATAGTGTCTATATACAGTTGATAATATCTATATATATAGTGTCTATATACAGTTGATAATATCTATATATATAGTGTCTATATACAGTTGATAATATCTATATATATAGTGTCTATATACAGTTGATAATATCTATATATATAGTGTCTATATACAGTTGATAATATCTATATATATAGTGTCTATATACAGTTGATAATATCTATATATATAGTGTCTATATACAGTTGATAATATCTATATATATAGTGTCTATATACAGTTGATAATATCTATAAATATAGTGTCTATATACAGTTGATAATATCTATATATATAGTGTCTATATACAGTTGATAATATCTATATATATAGTGTCTATATACAGTTGATAATATCTATATATATAGTGTCTATATACAGTTGATAATATCTATATATATAGTGTCTATATACAGTTGATAATATCTATATATATAGTGTCTATATACAGTTGATAATATCTATATATATAGTGTCTATATACAGTTGATAATATCTATATATATAGTGTCTATATACAGTTGATAATATCTATATATATAGTGTCTATATACAGTTGATAATATCTATATATATAGTGTCTATATACAGTTGATAATATCTATATATATAGTGTCTATATACAGTTGATAATATCTATATATATAGTGTCTATATACAGTTGATAATATCTATATATATAGTGTCTATATACAGTTGATAATATCTATATATATAGTGTCTATATACAGTTGATAATATCTATATATATAGTGTCTATATACAGTTGATAATATCTATATATATAGTGTCTATATACAGTTGATAATATCTATATATATAGTGTCTATATACAGTTGATAATATCTATATATATAGTGTCTATATACAGTTGATAATATCTATATATATAGTGTCTATATACAGTTGATAATATCTATATATATAGTGTCTATATACAGTTGATAATATCTATATATATAGTGTCTATATACAGTTGATAATATCTATATATATAGTGTCTATATACAGTTGATAATATCTATATATATAGTGTCTATATACAGTTGATAATATCTATATATATAGTGTCTATATACAGTTGATAATATCTATATATATAGTGTCTATATACAGTTGATAATATCTATATATATAGTGTCTATATACAGTTGATAATATCTATATATATAGTGTCTATTTAGAATATACAGTGCCTTGTGGTATTCGGCCCCCTTGAACTTTGTGACCTTTTGCCACATTTCAGGCTTCAAACATAAAGATATAAAACTGTATTTTTTTGTGAAGAATCAACAACAAGTGGGACACAATCATGAAGTGGAACGACATTTATTGGATATTTCAAACTTTTTTAACATATCAAAACAGAAAAATTGGGTGTGCAAAATTATTCAGTCCCTTTACTTTCAGTGCAGCAAACTCTCTCCAGAAGTTCAGTGAGGATCTCTGAATGATCCAATGTTGACCTAAATGACTAATGATGATAAATACAATCCACCTGTGTGCAATCAAGTCTCCGTATAAATGCACCTGCACTGTGATAGTCTCAGAGGTCCGTTAAAAGCGCAGAGAGCATCATGAAGAACAAGGAACACACCAGGCAGGTCCGAGATACTGTTGTGAAGAAGTTTAAAGCCGGATTTGGATACAAAAAGATTTCCCAAGCTTTAAACATCCCAAGGAGCACTGTGCAAGCGATAATATTGAAATGGAAGGAGTATCAGACCACTGCAAATCTACCAAGACCTGGCCGTCCCTCTAAACTTTCAGCTCATACAAGGAGAAGACTGATCAGAGATGCAGCCAAGAGGCCCATGATCACTCTGGATGAACTGCAGAGATCTACAGCTGAGGTGGGAGACTCTGTCCATAGGACAACAATCAGTCGTATATTGCACAAATTTGGCCTTTATGGAAGAGTGGCAAGAAGAAAGCCATTTCTTAAAGATATCCATAAAAAGTGTTGTTTAAAGTTTGCCACAAGCCACCTGGGAGACACACCAAACATGTGGAAGAAGGTGCTCTGGTCAGATGAAACAAAAATGTAACTTTTTGGCAACAATGCAAAACGTTATGTTTGGCGTAAAAGCAACACAGCTCATCACCATGAACACACCATCCCCACTGTCAAACATGGTGGTGGCAGCATCATGGTTTGGGCCTGCTTTTCTTCAGCAGGGACAGGGAAGATGGTTAAAATTGATGGGAAGATGGATGGAGCCAAATACAGGACCATTCTGGAAGAAAACCTGATGGAGTCTGCAAAAGACCTGAGACTGGGACGGAGATTTGTCTTCCAACAAGACAATGATCCCAAACATAAAGCAAAATCTACAATGAAATGGTTCAAAAATAAACATATCCAGGTGTTAGAATGGCCAAGTCAAAGTCCAGACCTGAATCCTATCGAGAATCTGTGGAAAGAACTGAAAACTGCTGTTCACAAATGCTCTCCATCCAACCTCACTGAGCTCGAGCTGTTTTGCAAGGAGGAATGGGAAAAAATGTCAGTCTCTCGATGTGCAAAACTGATAGAGACATACCCCAAGCGACTTACAGCTGTAATCGCAGCAAAAGGTGGCGCTACAAAGTATTAACTTAAGGGGGCTGAATAATTTTGCATGCCCAATTTTTCAGTTTTTGATTTGTTAAAAAAGTTTGAAATATCCAATAAATGTCGTTCCACTTCATGATTGTGTCCCACTTGTTGTTGATTCTTCACAAAAAAATACAGTTTTATATCTTTATGTTTGAAGCCTGAAATGTGGCAAAAGGTCGCAAAGTTCAAGGGGGCCGAATACTTTCGCAAGGCACTGTATATAATGTTGATATTGTGTATGTAGTGTCAACATAGTGGATATACAGTACCAGTCAAACGTTTGGACACATCAAAGGTTTTTCTTTATTTGTACTTTTTTCTACATTGTAGAATAATAGTGAAGACATCAAAACTATGAAATAACATATATGGAACCATGTAGTAACCCAAAACGTGTTAAACAAATCACCCTTTGCCTTGATGACAGCTTTGCACACTCTTGGCATTCTCTCAACCACCTTTACGTGGAATGCTTTTCCAACAGTCTTGAAGGAGTTCCTACATATGCTGAGCACTTGTTGGCTGCTTTTCCTTCACTCTTGCATCCTGTAGCACAAACTCAAGAAAGTTCTGGGACACTGTAAAGTCCATGGAGAATAAGAGCACCTCCTCCCAGCTGCCCACTGCACTGAGGCTAGGAAACACTGTCACCACTGATAAATCCACAATAATTGAGAATTTCAATAAGCATTTTTCTACAGCTGGCCATGCTTTCCACCTGGCTACCACTACCCCGGTCAACTGCCCTGCAGCCCCCACAGCAACTCACCCAAGCCTCCCCATTTCTCCTTCACCCAAATCCAGATAGCTGATGTTCTGAAAGAGCTGCAAAATCTGGACCCCTACAAATTCGCCTGGCTAGACAATCTGGACCCTCTCTTTCTAAAATTATCTGCCGAAATAGTTGAAAACCATATTACTAGCCTGTTCAACCTCTTTTTCGTATCGTCTAAGATTCCAAAAGATTTGAAAGCTGACGTGATCATCCCCCTCTTCAAAGGGGTAGACACTCTTTACCCAAACTGCTACACACCTATATCTATCCTACCCTGCCTTTCCAAGGTCTTCGAAAGCCAAGTTAACGACTATTTTGAATCCCACCGTACCTTCTTGCCTAGCAAACTGGTTTCAGTGCTGGTCATGGGTGCACCTCAGCCACGCTCAAGGTCCTAAATGATATCATAACCGCCATCGATAAGACATTACTGTGCAGCTGTAATCATCGACCTAGCCAAGGCTTTCGACTCTGTCAATCACCACATTCTTATCGGCAGACTCAACAGCATTGGTTTCTCAAATGACTGCCTCGCCTGGTTCACCAACTACTTCTCTGATAGAGTTCAGTGTGTCAAATCGGAGGGCCTGGCAGTCTCTATGGGGGTGCCACACGGTTCAATTCTCGTGCCGACTCTCTTCTCTGTGTACATCAATGATGTCGCTCTTGCTGCTGGTGATTCTCTGATCCACCTCTACGCAGACGAAACCATTCTGTATACTTCTAGCCCTTCTTTGGACACTGTGTTAACTAACCTCCAGACGAGCTTCAATGCCATACAGCTCTCCTTCTGTGGCCTCCAACTGCTCTTAAATGCAAGTAAAACTAAATGCATGCTCTTCAACCGATCGCTGCCCGCACCTGCCCGCCTGTCCAGCATCACTACTCTGGACAGTTCTGACGTATGTGGACAACTACAAATACCTAGGTGTCTGGCTAGACTGTCAACTCTTCCAGACTCACATTATTATCTCCAATCCAAAATTAAATCTAGAATCGGCTTCTTATTTCGTAACGAAGCATCCTTCACTCATGCTGCCAAACATACCCTCGTAAAACTGACCATCCTACTGATCCTCGACTTTGGCGATGTCATTTACAAAATAGCCTCCAACACTCTACTCAACCAATTGGATGCAGTCTATCACAGTGCCATCCGTTTAGTCACCAAAGCCACATATACTACCCACCACTGCGACCTGTACACTCTCGTTGACTGGCCCTCGCTTCAAACTCGTCGCCAAACTCACTGGCTCCAGGTCATCTACAAGTATTTGCTAGGTATATCCCCACCTTATCTCAGCTCACTGGTCACCATATCTGCACCCAATCGTAGCACTCGCTCCAGTAGGTACATCTCACTTGCCACCCCCAAAGCCAATTCCCCCTTTGGTCACCTTTCCTTCCAGTTCTCTGCTGCCAATGACTGGAACGAACTGCAAAAATCACTGATGCTGGAGAGTCATATCTCCCTCACTAGCTTTAAGCACCAGCTGTCAGAGCAGCTCACAGATCACTGCACCTGTACATAGCCCATCTGTAAATAGCCCATCCAACTACCTCATCCAGCTACTGTATTTATTTATTTATCTTGCTCATTTGCAATCCAGTATTTCTACTTGCACATCATCATCTGCTCATCTATCACTCCAGTGTTTAAAAGGTATATTGTAATTACTTCGCCACCACGGCCTATTTATTGCCTTACCTCCCTTATCTTACCTCTTTTGCACACACTGTATATATACTTTTTCTACTGTATTATTGACTGTATGTTTGTTTATTCCATGTGTAACTCTGTGTTGTTGTATGTGTCGAACTGCTTTGCCTTATCTTGGCCAGGTCCAAGTTGTAAATGAGAACTTGTTCTCAACTAGCCTACCTGGTTAAATAAAGGTGAAATAAAAATAAATAAACTCTGTGGTCCAACTCATTCCAAACCATCTCAATTGGGTTGAGAACGGGTGATTGTAGAGGCCAGGTCATCTGATGCAGCACTCATCACTATCCTTCTTGGTCAAATAGCCCTTACACAGTCTGGAGGTGTGTTGGGTCATTGTCCTGTTAAAAACCAAATGATCGTCCCACTAAGAGCAAACTGGATGGGATGGCGTATTGCTGCAGTATGCTGTGGTTGCCATGCACGTTAATTGTGCCTTGAATTCAAAATCAATCACAGTCAGTGTCACCATCAAAGCACCCCCACACCATCACACCTTCTCCATGCATCATGGTGGGAACCACACATGCAGAGATGATCCGTTCACCTACTCTGCGTCTCATAAAGACACGGCAGTTGGAACCAGAAATCTCAAACTTGGACTCATCAGACCAAAGGACAGATTTCCACCTGTCTAATATCCATTGCTCGTGTTTCTTATTGGTGTCCTTTAGCAGTGGTTTCTTTGCAGCAATTCGACCATGAAGGCCTGATTCACACAGTCTCCTCTGAATAGGTGATGTTGAGATGTGTCCGTTACTTTTATTTGGGCTGCAATTTCTGAGGCTGATAACTCTAATGAACTTATTCTCAACAGCAGGGGTAACTCTAATGAACTTATCCTCAACAGCAGGGGTAACTCTAATGAACTTATCCTCAACAGCAGGGGTAACTCTAATGAACTTATCCTCAACAGCAGGGGTAACTCTAATGAACTTATCCTCAACAGCAGGGGTAACTCTAATGAACTTATCCTCAACAGCAGGGGTAACTCTAATGAACTTATCCTCAACAGCAGGGGTAACTCTAATGAACTTATCCTCAACAGCAGGGGTAACTCTAATGAACTTATCCTCAACAGCAGGGGTAACTCTAATGAACTTATCCTCAACAGCAGGGGTAACTCTAATGAACTTATTCTCAACAGCAGGGGTAACTCTAATGAACTTATTCTCAACAGCAGGGGTAACTCTAATGAACTTATTCTCAACAGCAGGGGTAACTCTAATGAACTTATCCTCAACAGCAGGGGTAACTCTAATGAACTTATCCTCAACAGCAGGGGTAACTCTAATGAACTTATCCTCAACAGCAGGGGTAACTCTAATGAACTTATTCTCAACAGCAGGGGTAACTCTAATGAACTTATCCTCAACAGCAGGGGTAACTCTAATGAACTTATTCTCAACAGCAGGGATAACTCTAATGAACTTATCCTCAACAGCAGGGGTAACTCTAATGAACTTATTCTCAACAGCAGGGGTAACTCTAATGAACTTATTCTCAACAGCAGGGGTAACTCTAATGAACTTATCCTCAACAGCAGGGGTAACTCTAATGAACTTATCCTCAACAGCAGGGGTAACTCTAATGAACTTATCCTCAACAGCAGGGGTAACTCTAATGAACTTATTCTCAACAGCAGGGGTAACTCTAATGAACTTATCCTCAACAGCAGGGGTAACTCTAATGAACTTATCCTCAACACCAGGGGTAACTCTAATGAACTTATTCTCAACAGCAGGGGTAACTCTAATGAACTTATTCTCAACAGCAGGGGTAACTCTAATGAACTTATTCTCAACAGCAGGGGTAACTCTAATGAACTTATTCTCAACAGCAGGGGTAACTCTAATGAACTTATTCTCAACAGCAGGGGTAACTCTAATGAACTTATCCTCAACAGCAGGGTAACTCTAATGAACTTATTCTCAACAGCAGGGGTAACTCTAATGAACTTATTCTCAACAGCAGGGGTAACTAATGAACTTATCCTCAACAGCAGGGGTAACTCTAATGAACTTATCCTCAACAGCAGGGGTAACTCCGGGTCTTCCTTTCCTGTGGCGGTCATCATTAGAGCCAGTTTCATCATTGCGCTTGATGTTTTTTGCTACTGCACTTGAAGAAACTTTCAATGTTCTTGACATTTTCCACATTGACTGGCCTTCTTGTCTTAAAGTAATGATGGACTGTCATTTCTCTTTGCTTATTTGAGCTGTTCTTGCCGTAATATGGACTTGGTCTTTTGCCAAATAGAGCTATCTTCTGTATATCACCCCTACCTTGTCACAACACAACGGATTGGCTCAAACGCATTAAGAATGAAACAATTCCACAAATTTACTTTTAACAAGACACACCTGTTAATTGAAATGCATTGGTGACTATCTCATGAAGCTGGTTGAGAGGATGCCAAGAGTGTGCAAAGCTGTCATCAAGGCAAAGAGTGGCTACTTTTCATGAGGTAGACACCTGGAATGCATTTCAATTAAAAGGTGTGCCTGATAAAGGTTAACAATTAATTTCCTTCTTGATGTGTTTGAGCCAATCGGTTGTGTTGTGACAAGGTAGGGGTGGTATACAGAATATAACCCTATTTGGTAAAAGACCAAGTCCATATTATTGCAAGAACAGCTCAAATAAGCAAAGAGAAACGACAGTGAATCATTACTTTAAGACATGAAGATCAGTCAATATGGAACATTAAGAAATTTGAGAGTTTCTTCAAGTGCAGTCGTAAATCTATCAAGCGTTATGATGAAACTGGCTTTCATGAGGACCGCCACAGGAAAGTAAGACCCAGAGTTGCCTCTGCTGCCGAGGATACGTTCATTAGAGTTAACTGCACTTCAGATTACAGCACAAATAAATGCTTCACAGAGTTCAAGTAACAGACACATCTCAACATCAACTGTTCAGAGGAGAATGTGTGAATCAGGCCTTCATGGCCGAATTACTGCAAAGAAACCACTTCTAAAAGACATCAATAAGAAGAAGAGACTTGGTTGGGACAAGAAACATGAGCAATGGACATTAGACCTGTGGAAGTCTGTCCTTTGGTCTGATGAGTCCAAACTTGAGATTTCTGGTTCCAACTGTCATTGTGAGATGCAGAGTAGGTGAACGGATGATCTCCACATGTTTGGTTCCCACCGTGAAGCACGGAGGAGGTGGTGTGATGGTGCTTAAATGATGACAATGTCTGTGATGTATTTAGAATTCAAGGCACACTTAGCCAGCATGGCTAACACAGCATTCTGCCATGATACGCCATCCCATCTGGTTTGCTCTTAGTGGGACTATCATTTGTTTTTCAACAGGACAATGACCCAACACACCTCCAGGCTGGGAAAGGGATATTTGACCAAGAAGGAGATTGATTGAGTGCTGCTTCAGATGACCTGGTCTCCACAATGACCCAACCTCAACCCAATTGAGATGGTTTGGGATGAGTTGGACCGCAGGGAGGAAAAGTAGCCAACAAGTGCTCAGCATATGTGGGAACTCCTTCAAGACTGGTGGAAAAGCATTCCAGGTGAAGCTGGTTTAGAGAATGACAAGAGTGTGCAAAGCTGTCATCATAGCAAATGGTGGCTACATTGAATAATGTAAAATATATTTTGATTTCATCAACACTTTTTTGGTTAATACATGATTCCATATGTGTCATTTCATAGTTTGTCTTCGCTATTATTCTGCAATGTAGAAAATAGTAAAAATAAAGAAAAACCCTTGAATCAGTAGGTGTGTCCAAACTTTTGACTGGTACTGTATATCTATAGTGTTTGTATAGTGTGTGTCGTGTCGTGTCTATAGTGTATTTATAATGTATATATAGTGTATATTGTGTCTATATAGTGTACAGTGCATTCTGAAATGATTCAGGCCTTATTCTAAAATAGATGAAATAAAAAAACATCCTCATCAATCTACACACAGTACCCCATAATGGCAAAGTGAAAACAGGATAGAATACATTTTTGCTAATGTATTGAAAGTAAAAAACACAATTACCTTTATTACATCAGTATTCACATCCTTTGCTATGAGACTCGAAATTGAGCTCAGGTGCATCCTGTTTCCATTGATCATTCTTGAGATGTTTCTACAACTTGATTGGAGTCCACGTGTGGAAAATTCAATTGATTAGACATGATCTGGAAAGGCACACAACTGTCTATATAAGGTACCACAGTTGACAGCGCATGTGAGAGCAAAAGCCAAGCCATGAGGTGGAAAGAATTGTCCGTAGGGCTCCGAGACAGGATTGTGTCGAGGCAAACATCTGGGGAAGGGTACCAAAATATTTCTTCAGCGTTGAAGGTCCCCAAGAACACAGTAGCCTCCATCATTCTTAAATGGAAGAAGTTTGGAACCACCAAGACTCTTTCTAGAGGAGTAAAAGGCCTTGGTCAGGAAGGTGACCAATAACCCGATGGTCACTCTGACAGAGAAACTTGTTTCAAATGGTCTGAGAGTCCTTTAGGAGCCTTTTGGCAAACTCCAAGCTTGCTATCATGTGCCTTTTACTGAGGAGAGGCTTCTGTCTGGCCCCTCTACCATAAGGTCCTGATTGGTGGAGTGCTGAAGAGATGGTTGTTCTTCTGGAAGGTTCTCCAATCTCCACAGAGGAACTCTGGAGCTCTATCCGAGTGACAATTGGATTCTTTGTCACCTACCTGACCAAGGCCCTTCTCCCCCGATTGATCAGTTAGGCTGGGTGGCCAGCTCTATGAACAGTCTTAGCGGTTCCAAACTTTTTACATTTAAAAAGTTTCCCCAGATCTGTGCCTCGACACAATCCTGTCTCGGCGCTCTCCAGACAATTCCTTTGACCACATGGCTTGGTTTTTGTTCTGACATGCACTGTCAACTGTGGGACCTTATATAGACAGGTGTGTCTTTCCAAATCATATCCAATCAATTGAATTTACCACAGGTGGACTCCAATCAAGTTGTAGAAACATCTCAAGGATGATAAATGGAAACAGGATGCACCTGAGCTCAATTTTGAGTCTCATAGCAAAGTGTCTGGATACTTTTTAGATTTTTAATACATTTGCAAAAAGAAAACAAAAGTTTTTTCTCTGTCATTGTGGGCTATTGTGTGTAGATTGAGGAGAACAAATGATTTAATCAATTTCAGAATAAGGTTGTAACGTAACAAAATGTGGAAAATGGGAAGTGGTCTGAATACTTTCAGAACACACTGTATAGTGTATATATAATGTGTATATAGTGTATATATAATGTGTATATAGTGTATATATAATGTGTGTATAGTGTATATATAATGTGTATATAGTGTATATATAATGTGTATATAGTGTATATATAATGTGTATATAGTGTATATATAATGTGTATATAGTGTATATATAATGTGTATATAGTGTATATATAATGTGTATATAGTGTATATATAATGTGTATATAGTGTATATATAATGTGTATATAGTGTATATATAATGTGTATATAGTGTATATATAATGTGTATATAGTGTATATATAATGTGTATATAGTGTATATATAATGTGTATCTATATATGTAGTGTATATTTATGTCTTCATGTGTTTGTGTTCTCCAGTCTGATCACCCATGGATTCGGGACTCCGGCAGTGTGCGCGGCTCTCAGCACCTTCCAGACCGTTCTTAGTGAGATGCTCAACTTCCTGGATAAACATTCTGCCGCCGGGAACCCTGGGAAAACCTCTGGTCAGGAGACTGAAAAGACCGGAACTGTCCGGAAAACCAGCGAGCTGCTCAATAAAGACGGCAAAGCTGAAAAGACAGAGTAGCCCTTTCCCTGTGCTATGCAGTGTATGTGCCTGTGTTTGTCAGGGTTTGATCCCTGGGAGGAGGAGCTAATCTCTGTGGAGACTGACATTTATTCATTCTGAACAACAGGAAGTAGAGACAGGGACTTCTGGTCAGTGCCATCTGGGAGTCAACGGGAAAGGAGCGGGGTACACATGTACACACATACGCACACATACACACAGTACGTTCTCCCTCCAGTCTCCACCTGAACAGTGCAATTAATGCCATTATTATGTTTACCGTTTTAGAACCAAGAGACTGGGGTCTGGGTTCACTATGTTGGTGAGAGTGTGAGACTGGGTTCACTATGTTGGGGAGAGTGTGAGACTGGGTTCACTATGTTGGGGAGAGTGTGAGACTGGGTTCACTATGTTGGTGAGAGTGTGAGACTGGGTTCACTATGTTGGGGAGAGTGTGAGACTGGGTTCACTATGTTGGGGAGAGTGTGAGACTGAGTTCACTATGTTGGGGAGAGTGTGAGACTGGGTTCACTATGTTGGTGAGAGTGTGAGACTGGGTTCACTATGTTGGTGAGAGTGTGAGACTGGGATCACTATGTTGGGGAGAGTGTGAGACTGGGTTCACTATGTTGGTGAGAGTGTGAGACTGGGTTCACTATGTTGGGGAGAGTGTGAGACTGGGTTCACTATGTTGGGGAGAGTGTGAGACTGGGTTCACTATGTTGGGGAGAGTGTGAGACTGGGTTCACTATGTTGGTGAGAGTGTGAGACTGGGTTCACTATGTTGGTGAGAGTCTGAGACTGGGTTCACTATGTTGGTGAGAGTGTGAGACTGGGTTCACTATGTTGGTGAGAGTGTGTGTGTGTGTTCATGTGCCTGTGCTTGTGTGTGTATCTGTGTGTGCGTGCGTGTGTGTGAGTCCAGATTTCTGAGCCATTTTGTAAAGGTGACTATTCAGTTGCCATGGAAACATTTTGTTGTGCATGTCAATCTTTGTACACTCCCCAGAACTACAATTATGATACAAGCTCTTTGACCCTTCATAAACATTTGTATAGATATATATATAAATATTTAAATAACTTTTCTTGTAGGCTTTGAATTACATATACTGTATGTTAAAACCATACCTTCTAAAATACCTGTGTTCAATAAAAACTATTGATACATGTTCCTTCCTACTAGTTCCTGTGTAGTGTGTGGGTCAATCAATCAACCAATCAATACACACACGCACATAATTGCATACAACAAAATATACAAGAACATGTGGTATCGTATAATAACAGATTCTGGATGTGAATCCCTTTGTTAGAATATAAACAGTTGATTGAATACTCATCGGAAGAACTTCTGAAAAGGACAAACATGAAGAATGTTCCCCAGGAGAAAGATAGATAGCAAGATTTTTGCTAATTAAAATAAATAAATCAAATGAAATTACATTTACTTAAAGTATTCAGACCCTTTAGTCAGTACTTTGTTGATTCACCTTTGGCAGCAATTACAGCCTCGAGCCTTCTTGGGTATGACGCTACAAGCTTGACACACCTGTATTTGGGAAGTTTCTCCCATTCTTCTCTGCAGATCCTCTCTGTTGGAAGGTAAACCTTTGCTCCAGTCTGAGGTCATGAGCACTCTTGAGAAGGTTTTCATCAAGGATTGCTCTATACTTTCCTCTGTTCATCTTTTCCTCAATCCTGACTAGTCTCCCAGTCCATGCCACTTCAACACATCTCCACAGCATGATGCTGCCACCACCATGCTTCACCGTAGGGATGGTGCTAGGTTTCCTCCAGACGTGACGCTTGGCATTCAGGCCAAATAGTTCAATCTTGGTTTCATCAGACCAGAGAATCATGTGCCTTTTACTGAGGAGTGGCTGGCCAATCTACCATTAAGGCCTGATTGGTGGAGTGCTGTGGAGATGGTAGTCCTTCTGGAAGGTTCTTCCATCTCCACAGAGGAACTCTAGAGCTCTGTCAGAGTGACCATTGGGTTCTTTGTCACCTCCCTGACCAAGGCCCTTCTCCCCGATTGCTCAGTTTGGCCGGGAGGCCAGCTCTAGAAACAGTATTAGTGGTTCCGAACTTCTTCCATTTAAGAATGATGGAGGCCACTATATTCTTGGGAACCTTCAATGCTACACAATATTTTTGGTACCCTTCCCCAGATCTGTGCCTCGACACAATCCTGTTTCAGATCTCTACGGACAATTCCTTCAAACTCATGGCTTGGTTTTTGCTCTGACATGCACTGTCAATTGTGGGACCTTATATTTACAGCTGTGTGCTTTTCCAAATCATGTTGAATCAATTGAATTTACCACAGGTCAACTCCAGTCAAGTTGTAGAAATATCCCAAGGATAATCAATGGAAACAGGCTATACTGAGCTCAATTTCAAGTCTCATAGCAAAGGGTCTGAATACTTATGTAAATAAGTTTTTTTTTTTTATCAGCAAAATTTCTCAGAAACTATTTTCACTTTGCCAGTATGGGGTATTGTGAGTATATTGTGGAGAATTTTTATTTATTTAGTCCATATTAGAAGAAGGCTGTAACGTAACAAAATGTGGAAAAAGTCAAGGGGTCTGAATACTTTCAGACAGACAGACAAGACAGACAGACAGACAGACAGACAGACAGACTATGGAAGCCACACATACGCCCAGGTAGTGAGCGGGCAAACAGTCCCAACCCCCACTCTCACATTCGCCCAAGCCAATGGCATGTACCAGATGCTCAGCAGGCTCTGCTCACACTTACTGGCCTGAGGACAAACCACGACCAACAACATTGGACACTCTATGGAACAAAAAGCCTTCACTATATCATCCTGGAATATCCAAGGCCTGAGGTCATCTGCCTTTGGCCTAAAGAGCAGGAACCCGGAATTCACCAAAGAAATCGGTAATACAGACATTGTCATCCTGCAAGAAACCTGGTATAGAGGTTAGGGTTAGGGTTAGGTTCAATAGGGTTAGGATTAAGGTTAGGGTTAGGTTCAATAGGGTTAGGGTTAGGTTCAATAGGGTTAGGGTTAGGGTTAGGTTCAATAAGTGACAGACGAATCTGATGTGCACTGGCACAGGCAACCCTTTCAGGATAAATGGTAAGACGTATGTATAATATACTTTAAATGACAAAAAAAAGGCTATAAAAGGAAGACCAGAGTCAGACATTAAAATAGGGCTTAGGTTAAGAGCCAGAAATTCAAAACTAAGAATATAGGCCAAGTGCCAAGTTCAGAGCAGTGGTCTAGGAGGAAAAGTTCGGTATAAAAATCTAGAGATTAAAATAGATATAGAGAGTGTAGAGATTCAAATGAGATATGGAGGTGTAGGGACATAAGGTTAGGGTTAGAAATTAAGCTGAAGATTTGAAAGCTATAGGTTAAGGTCAAAGTTCAGATTGGGGTTACCATAAGGGTCAGAGTTAAAATACAGGTCAAGGTTGAATTAAAATCAGATATGAGGGTCTAAAGGTTTAAGGTTAGGCATGAAGGTCTCAGGGTTAGGGTTAGGTTCAGGCATGGGGGTCCCAGGGTTAGGGTGAGGAATTAGGGTAACTTGGGGTTAAGGTTAGAATTCAGATTGGGTTGGGGTTAGGGTTAGGGTCAAGGTTAGGGTTAGGGTCAGGGTCAGGGTTAGGATTAGGGTAACTAGTGGTTAAGGTTAGAATTCAGGTTAGGGTTAGGGTCTACAAGGTGAACCACCCCAAAAATAATAATAATAATAATAATAATAAAAGGTCCATAGTGCCATCAAACAAAGGCAAAACTCGAAATAAGTGCTATAAAAGTATCTAAACAATCAAATAAAACCACACCACACTAAAAGATCAGGGATATGATAAAAATAAGTGCCATCGTTTTTAATGGTCCGTGAGTAGATCCATAAATAAATAATTAAATAAGAAATAAGCAATCATAAGTGCTATCAGACAATGGCAAATCCACCGTGGACCAGTCCAAAATAAATACATAATACAATAAACAAACATTTATAATGAGTGGCTCTCCCCCGGCCCCCACCACCTCCCCTCTTCCCTCCCCCACCCCAAATAACCCCTGTCACTAAATCAAATCAAATCAAATGTATTTATATAGCCCTTCGTACATCAGCTGATATCTCAAAGTGCTGTACAGAAACCCAGCCTAAAACCCCAAACAGCAAGCAATGCAGGTGTAGAAGCACGGTGGCTAGGAAAAACTCCCTAGAAAGGCCAAAACCTAGGAAGAAACCTAGAGAGGAACCAGGCTATGTGGGGTGGCCAGTCCTCTTCTGGCTGTGCCGGGTGGAGATTATAACAGAACATGGCC
Organism: Oncorhynchus kisutch; assembly: GCF_002021735.2. Classification (NCBI taxonomy): domain Eukaryota; kingdom Metazoa; phylum Chordata; class Actinopteri; order Salmoniformes; family Salmonidae; genus Oncorhynchus; species Oncorhynchus kisutch. Next base: position 450,929 of record NW_022262469.1, read on the forward strand.
AAGATGTTCAAATGTTCATAAATGACCAGCATGGTCAAATAATAATAAGGCAGAACAGTTGAAACTGGAGCAGCAGCACAGTCAGGTGGAAGTTGAAACTGGAGCAGCAGCATGGCCAGGTGGACTGGGGACAGCAAGGAGTCATCATGTCAGGTAGTCCTGGGGCATGGTCCTAGGGCTCAGGTCAGTTGAAACTGGAACAGCAGCATGGCCAGGTGGACTGGGGACAGCAAGGAGTCATCATGTCAGGTAGTCCTGGGGCATGGTCCTAGGGCTCAGGTCAGTTGAAACTGGAACAGCAGCATGGCCAGGTGGACTGGGGACAGCAAGGAGTCATCATGTCAGGTAGTCCTGGGGCATGGTCCTAGGGCTCAGGTCCTCCGAGAGAGAGAAAGAAAGAGAGAAGGAGAGAATTAGAGAACGCACACTTAGATTCACACAGGACACCGAATAGGACAGGAGAAGTACTCCAGATATAACAAACTGACCCCAGCCCCCCGACACATAAACTACTGCAGCATAAATACTGGAGGCTGAGACAGGAGGGGTCAGGAGACACTGTGGCCCCATCCGAGGACACCCCCGGACAGGGCCAAACAGGAAGGATATAACCCCACCCACTTTGCCAAAGCACAGCCCCCACACCACTAGAGGGATATCTACACTACACCGAAGATGACCCCTTCCATCAGTTAGGTAAGCCAAAATAAATCAATATTTTTCATTCAGGCCCTTAGGGTCTATCATATTGAGACGCCCAATCCAAGTTCTTTCCATCCCCTGTCGTTGTGTCCTGGACCAGCTCCCATTTGTCTCCAGGCCAAAGATACTCAAACCGTCCACTGCATGTATGCCAAAATGCAAATACAAACCGTAGTCTTATTACCCATAGCTATCTGGTATAGGTGTTGTTTCAGTCTGACCTGTAATGCATTCTTTGTTTCTCCTATGTAAATCTTTTGGCACAATTTACACTTAATTCCATAGATCAAATTTACAGTGGACAATTCGATCCTCTGTCTTACGAGGAACCCCAACCCCGAAAAGGCATTAACAATATACTTTGGTCTCCCCAAATATTAATCAAATTTATTAGGTACATTTTTCGTCTGGAAGGCAGAGTGGACCAGACTGTCCCCAAGGTTTTTATTTCTTCTATACGCTGAGATTACTCTACAATCTACCAGTCCTTCCACCGCTTGTTGAGCCTCCCTGAAATTGGATCTCAAGTTCCTGCCAAATCCACTCAAACTCCCAGAGTATGTTGTAACAAATGGTATCAGATTATGTGTTTCCACTGTTTTATTGTATCCCCCTTCCCTGCCAAATAATTCCCTTACTTCTACCTTTATCCCCCTAAGGAAACATTTGGAATATCCCTGTAGCCCCAAGGCTCTAAAAAGGATAGTTATGGCCTCCTCCACATGCTCACCCAATGTACAGATTCTATTGAACCGAATCAGCTGGGATTTAATAATCCCTCTGAAAGCATGTTTTGGATGGTAACTTGCCTTATGTAACAAGGCATGCCTATCAGTCTCCTTAAAGAAGACTTTAGTGGCCAATGATTTAGTTACCCCATCTGAGGGTACAAATAGGACCTGAGTGTCCAAAAACTCTAGTTTTCCCCTTTGTATATTGTGGGAGGTTGTAATGGCAGGATGATGTGTATTGAGAGTTTCTAAGAAGCACTCAAAGTCCCGCATAGAACTCACCCAAATTCCAAAGATATCATCCAAGTACCTAAGATATAGAAAAGGAAGGATCTGGCATTTAAGGCCGGAGCAAATTTCTTACCCATAGCAGTCCCATGGATCTGAAGATAGAACTCATCATTAAAATTGAAATCGTTCCTCAACAAGCTCAGCTCCAACAGATCTAAGATTTCCTTTTCCGGACTCTGAGGATCAGGAAACCTGTCAAATGTATGTTTTATCGCCCGCAGTCCCAAAGCGGTTTCAATGTTTGTACATATAGAGTTAATATCTATTGAAAATAAGAACGCCCCTAGTGGTAGTTCAAGGCCTTTAAGTTTATCAACAAAATCATATGTATCCTTAACATAAGAAGCGTGCTTCTGGGATAACGGATTAATAAAATAATCAATATATTCAGCAATTCGGTACGATTCCGATCCACAGTCACTAACAATTGGGCGGCCCCTAGGGATCTGAAAGGGCACAGACCACTCTTCCAAAGGTTTATGAATTTTTGGAAGGAGATAGAATTGTCGCGGTCTTGGCACCTCGGGGCCCAACAGGTAAGTATATTGCTTGGAAGAAATATACTTATTTTCCAGCAATTCCACCAATATCCTCTTAATCATTTTTTGAGTTTCAGATTGAATAGAGTGATCTAATGGGACATAATTTTTCACGTTATTTAATTGCCTGTTAGCCTCCAACAAATACTGTACTCTGTCCATAATTACAATCTGTGATCCTTTATCCGCCGGTTTAATGACTATACTCTGGTTGGACCCCAACGATTTAATAGTATCTAGCTGCAATTCCGTAATATTCCCCCCAGTGACTGGACCAGGTCGGAACCTCCTAAATGCATCCAGATCCCTCCTGATCAACGTCTGAATGGATGGAGACATGGATTGTACTCTAGATTCCCAAAAAGAGGTATCTGTAAATGGTACAAAGGGAATGTCAGTTACATAGTTAAAATGATCCAACAATTTTTGTCTCCTATGGTATAGGTGAAGGTCCCTACGAAGCTCCATCCTATCCATTATTCGGGGGGTGGGGATAAAAGACAATCCCCATTCCAATACCTTTCTTTCCGTCTCAGAAAGCCTATATGAGTGTGAAAGATTAGTGATATTTGAGTGTGGAGCTGTATCAGGTCACTGTTCTCCCCTTACATGTTTAAATTATCCAGCCAATAGTTCAAAATGATATTTCCTGTTTCAGGTGTCCAGTGTACTGGGTCACGTGGCAGTGTATGGAACCTAAGTTTGCTAATCTCTGGTAAATAGTTACATTGCTCTAGGATTTTTTGATTAAGTTGATCCAAGAGTATCTGTTGCTGTTTTTCCAATCTATCTGAGTAGTTGATAATTGGCACGTAGAGTATTGCATTGGGAAATTTACTTTCCGCCACTTTCAACAGTTGTTGTAGTTGTTTCCAGGAGGTCAACGCCAGCTGTTTCAAAAGGCAGTTGTTTAAACCCCCCGATAGAACCACCTTCTCCACCATTGGGTGTTGTGCCAATTTTTCTATTACCCCTTTTAGATGGTGAAATGTGGCCCCAGGGAAGCTGTCTGCTTGCACTCTGGGGTCAGCAAACCTAGGTATCCGTGAGATATTGGAATCTCCAATTATAACAATTGGTTTTCTAATTGTGAGTTCCCAATCCCGAATTTTTCTGATATAATTTGGGTGCCTAACTGGTTCAAAACAGGTGGATATAAGCTTCCTGACAGGTAGGTCAATCACTGGGATAGAAAAAGGGACCCCCGGGTGCGCCTCAGCTGGGACTAATCCCACTATTTTACTCCTACCTTGACCAAGATGCGGAGTCCCCGAAGAGAGTAGCAGCAGGGGGGACCGGAGCGGCAGCAATATGGGACCCCCCAGGGGCTCAGACAAGGCCGTAATCAGGGAACATTCCGTTTTGTTGCCACTTATCATCATATGTTCATCCCCCCCTCCGGTCCCAAAAGCAGCCCCCCACGGTTCCCGCCCCCCTCCAACTCCGGGGTCCTCCCGACCAGAGTCAGATAAAGAGGTAATTGTATTACTACATTGTAGGATAACATTACTGTATAAAGACCTCTTAGGACTATGAACAAGAGCAGACCTCACCTGTGTTTGCTTCCCACTATCAGTCCCCCCTGGCACTAACTCTGTGGTCAATGGATCTCCAGCAGGTACTTGGGGTCTAGGGGAATATACTTCAGCCGTAACTGAAACAATTTCCCCCCCCCCCCGTTTCACTGGATCCAGCTCTAGAGCTGCTAGCCCAGGAGATCTCCTAAGGGAGCTCCCCCTTGGTCCATGTTTAGGCCCATTATGGACTAACCCACCTGCCGGACTGCCCTCTCCCACCCCTTCCACCTTACTGGGAGCTGGAGACAGGGCACCCGACAAGGGCGGAAAGTCCTCCATAGTCAACTGGCCTGGGCCTGCCACCTCACTGGCACCAATGCTGGCCTTGGGAAGTATAGCCTTTAACGTTGCCACTGATGACTGAGTAAACTTGCGTCTATATCTAGTCCTTGCCCAAGCAACAGCTCGCTCAAAGGAAATTGATATCAAATCCCCCCATCTCCAGTAACCCCGCTGCCAGGACTGAATCATAATGCTCCACCAAGATACCCATATTGGGTACCATCCAGTGGTCCGTATTTTCCTTCACCAGTGCCAGAGTGCTTGAGTTAGGTGAGGAAGGCTTGATAAAAGCTGTAAGTCTAACAACCTGTTTCATCATGCCAGGTGAGAAAGACCCAGTCCTTTGTAGTTCTGCTAAAATTTCCGCATGATGGATGGCTTGTAATAATTTAAAATACTGCTTAGTCAATTTAGGGTCGAAAGAGGTTTTAAGAGTGTCTGAGCTTAAGGTGGGTGTATTCTCCCCCAAAGTTATAGAATGAGCCAGAGGCCCAAACCTGTTGCTTCTGGGAAGCGTCATCTTCAGCCACCCCAAACAATGACCGCAATTAGAAATGTTATCCCAGCTGAGTCTCTACTACACCCTAGGCTGTTTAAAAATAAATTTAAAAAATCAGGACATAGGGGAAGGGAAAAAAATGTTATAAGAAGAAAAACATTTTCATAAAAAGACAATATTTAAAACCAAGAAACAACAAAACATAAAAACAATTAAGATTCTGAAGTTCCCTTGAGTTTACCCCACACAAACATTCACTGGTAATGATCCACTTAACCAGAGGAGATTGTCCATGGACTTAGCAATGTTCTTAGCAATGTTCAAAAGGTTAGAAAAGAAATCTCTTTCTCCTTAGTCCTTTTCCAGGCATTTGTTCTCACTGGAGCTTCCTTTCGAGTGAATTTGCAGTCCAAGAGGCCTTCATGTGCTAGATTCCATAGTACTGTCGTTGTATAGTTTGTTAAAGGAAAACATCTGTTAAGGGAACTTTCAGAAATTAAAACAAACAAAAAACAGAGACCTGACGTTTCAGCATCATAGCTTTCTTCAGAGGTAATGAGTAGTCACCAACACCTGTGCTGATATGGGGAATTGAGGGGGCGGATCCCTTCTTGCTGAGACATATGTATGGCTTAGTCCTCCGTCCATCCCCCCCATTCTCCCCCCATCAACCGTCCCAATTTGGGTAGGTGTTTAATCATTGTGGCCTACTTGACCAACAAATTAAAACAATTAACATACTAAAACAATCTAGTCAAAGAAGTCTTTTAAAACCCAAATAATGTATAGGGTTAGGGTTAGGTTCAATGAGTAACAGACGAATCTGATGTGCACTGGCACAGGCAACCCCTTTAGGATAAATGGTGAGACTTATGTATTATATACTTTAAATGACTAAGAAAAGCTATAAAAGGAAGACCAGAGTCAGACATTAAAATAAGGCTTAGGTTAAAAGCCAGAAATTCTAAACTAAGAAGAAAGGCCAAGTGCCAAATTCAGAGCGGTGGTCTAGGAGAAAAAGTTCGGTATAAAAATCTAGAGATTAAAAAAGATATAGAGAGTGTAGGGATTCAAATAGATATAGAGAGTATAGAGATTCAAATTAGATATGGAGGTGTAGGGACATAAGGTTAGGTTTAGAAATTAAGCTGAAGATTTGAAAGCTATAGGTTAAGGTCAACATTCAGATTGGGGTTACCATAAGGGTCAGAGGGTTAGGGTTAGGGTTAAGGGTTAAGGGTTAAGGGTTAGGGGTTAGGGTTAGGGTTAGAGTTAGGGTTAGAGGGTTAGGGTTAGGGTTAGGTTTTGAATATAATTGTGTTTCGTTTCAACTAGTTAGTTCTACGGTGCACAGGCCTATCTCCTGTATATCCCTCCCATTTCTGCTGGTCTAATATAATTAGGTGTAGTACTTAAAAAGGCCTGTAGATGTCCTCCTAGGATCATAAATTAAACTGAGAGGCTCCAAGTTGCCTCTTTTTCTGGGTGGCAGTGCAGAAGTCAATGTGGTGAGAGATTCATTCAACCATAGTGTTGTAAAATTTGAACATAAACGCCATATTGTGCATTTAAATGGTTTTATTGTTTTGTTAAAGGAAAGGAAAAACCTAAAAGAGGAAGTGCCAAAATAAAACCAAACAAACCATAAATATATAGAGAGTAAAAATAAAATATGAATAAAACCATGTTCTTCTCCATCCATTTTCCTGTCTGTTAAAACCCATTTTCTAAAACCTCTCGTTCAGGCCATTTGGCGTTATTGTCTGTAGGTGCTGGATCCACTTCCGTTCTACCCTCTTTCGCTGCCCACAGGTCCAGCCTATATATGACTGTAACCCTGATATGGTAAGGTGAGTGATGGGGTGCTCCTGGAAGTGGGTTATGAGTTCCGTTTGTAGGTGTGCCCTTTTAATGTTATACAGGTGTTGTTTGAGTCTGGTTTCTATGGTGTGTTTGGTTTCTCCAATGTATTGTTTATTGCAAAGTGTACATGTAATGATATAAATGGTGTTATGTGTTCAATGAATAGGATTCTTGTACTGATGCTGATGTGTGGCTGTGTATATTTGTAATGAACTTTATCTGTCGAAAATGGAAATTATGAGGTTTGAGGTCTTGTGGTGGTTTACTACTGAATCTTGCTTTGGTGAGGAGGTCCTTTAAGTTTTTGTTCTTTCTAAATGCTGAAATGATTCTGTATGGTTTGAGTGGTATGTAAGTGTGCTGAGCTGTAGAGAAGTTGTGTTTGATTGATTGATGTATGGGTCTAATTCTATGTGAAAATGTGGTTACTAGGGGGATGATAATTGTCTGTTGATTGAGTATTGATGACAAGGGAGAAGAGACAGAGGAAGTGTTTCGGTTTAGTGATTGGTGCAGATCACTTTCCATAGGGGAGTCAGGATTAGGGTA